>NC_140209.1:1957500-2162500 GCF_951802725.1 Rutilus rutilus | reverse complement strand
ACTCCTTCCTGAGATCGCCAGATCACCCGAGGCTATGCACTCTGCCCGGCCGGGCGGAAGTGCTCGCAGGCGCCGGCGAGATCGTAAACAAAGGCGGGGGAAGCGCGGAGGACTAAGAGCTAAGCTAAAGCTAACACCACACCGGCTCTCTTTACCCAGCATTTTCCTTGCCAATGTACGGTCGCTGTTGAACAAAATGGAGGAGATTCGACTCAACATCACATACAGCAAGAGACTTTTGAACTGTAATGTTCTAATTTTCACGGAAACATGGTTAAACAGCGGAATACCGGACAACGCTATTGAGCTAGCGGGACGCCATACATTCCGGGCGGATAGAACATTACATGGCTCCGGTAAGACCAGAGGTGGTGGATTGTGCATTTACATTAACAAAGCTTGGTGCACAAACTCTGCTATTGTTGGGAGACATTGTTCAGCTAACCTTGAGTTTCTCATGGTTAAATGTAGACCGTTTTATCTACCGCGGGAGTTCACTTCCACTATTATAACTGCAGCCTATATTCCCCCGGATGCTGATGCCAAGTTTGCTATGAAAGAACTTCACGCAGCCATCAGTAAACAACAGACCGTTCACCCGGAAGCTGCGTTTATTGTTGCGGGTGATTTTAATCATTCAAACTTAAAGTCAGTGCTACCGAAATTTCACCAGCATGTTTCCTGTCACACCAGAGGAAACAAAACCTTAGACCATGTTTACACAAACATGGCTGAAGCTTACGTCGCGACACCCCTCCCCCACTTGGGACAGTCAGATCACCTTTCTTTGTTCCTCACCCCCAAATATGCACCTCTGATCAATCGCGTGAAGCCATCAGTGAAGACCATCAAGGTGTGGCCTGCGGGGGCAGATTTCTCACTCCAGGAAAGGTTTCTACACACAGACTGGAGTATGTTTGCTTCTCAAGCCACCAGTGGCTCTCACACGGACATTGACTGCTACACCTCCTCTGTACTGGATTATATTAATACCACCATTGACAGTGTTACAACCCAGAAGCAGATCACCACATACCCAAATCAGAAGCCATGGATGAACAGGGAAGTGCGACTCCTATTGAAGACACGCAATACTGCCTTCAGATCAGGAGATGCACAAGCCTATAGCACATCCAGAGCAAATCTGAAAAGGGGCATCAAAGAGGCCAAGCACTGCTACAAGCTTAAGATAGAGGGACACTTTTCCAACGCTGACCCTCGGCGCATGTGGCAGGGCATTCAGGCCATCAGTGACTACAAACCCTCTCACTCCACCCCCGCAGCCACTGATGTCAACTTCCTGAACGAGCTAAATGACTTTTATGCTCGCTTTGAAAGAGACAACAGAGAAACTGCCACCAAGCTCAAATCCTCAGCTGACCACCCACCGATCACACTCTCCTCCACAGATGTCTGCAATGCACTGAGCAGGATCAGCGCGCACAAGGCTGCTGGACCAGACAACATCCCTGGACGCGTACTCAGGGCATGTGCGGAGCAGCTCGCTGGGGTTTTTACAGACATTTTCAACCTGTCTCTTGCCCAAGCAGCTGTACCAACATGCTTTAAATGCACTTCCATTGTGCCAGTGCCAAAACACTCCAGCCCGAAGTGCCTTAATGACTACCGCCCTGTAGCACTCACACCCATCGTAATGAAGTGCTTTGAGCGGCTGGTCCTGGCACACCTAAAAGACTCTCTACCATCCACATTGGACTCACACCAGTTTGCCTACCGTAGCAATAGGAGCACAGAGGATGCAGTCTCCATGGCACTGCACTCTGTGCTCACACATCTGGACAATAAGAACACTTATGCACGCATGCTGTTTGTTGACTTCAGCTCAGCATTCAACACTGTCATCCCAACTAAGTTAATAGCCAAACTTGGAGACCTGGGCTTCAACACCTCCATGTGCAACTGGATTTTGGACTTCTTGACCAACAGACCCCAGAATGTTCGATCAGGCTCCAACTGCTCCACATCCATCACACTCAACACTGGTGTACCACAGGGCTGTGTGCTAAGCCCGTTCCTCTACTCCCTCTTCACCTCCGACTGCAAGCCTGTGTACGGATCTAATTCCATCGTCAAGTTTGCGGACGACACTACGGTGATTGGTCTCATCAGCAACAACGATGAGACTGCCTATAGGGAGGAGATCAAGCACCTGGCCACATGGTGCACCGAAAATAACCAGCTCCTCAACACCACCAAAACGAAGGAGCTCATCGTGGACTTCAGGAAAGTGTCAAGAGGCACACACGACACCATCCACATCAATGGAATGGCTGTTGAGCGTGTCTCCAGTTTCAAGTTCCTGGGGATCCACATCTCGGCGGACATGACCTGGACAACCAACACCTCCAGCCTGGTCAAGAAGGCTCACCAGCGCCTTTTCTTCCTGAGGACACTGAGGAAGAATCAGCTTTCCTCCACTATCCTGGTGAACTTCTATCGCTGTGCAATAGAAAGCATCCTGACCAACTGTGCTACAGTGTGGTATGGGAGCTGTTCTGTTGCAGAGCGCAAGGCACTGCAGCGGGTGGTGAAAACCGCCCAGCGCATCACTGGGACTCCACTACCTGCCATCGAGCACATCCAGAGGAAACGCTGTCTGCATCGAGCTCGCAGCATCCTTAAGGACTCCTCTCACCCAGCCCACAGACTGTTTTCTCTCCTGCCCTCCGGCAGGCGTTTCAGGTGCCTCCGGACCAGGACCAGCAGACTAAAGAACAGTTTTTTCCCCAGAGCTGTCTCTTTATTAAACTCTAACCCTCATTGATCCCACTCCCCTCATATACTGATTGACTCTCCTCTCCCTCCTCACACCTGCCTCCATTTTGTTATTTGCAATACTATAATGTTCATTTGCACTGCTGACTGTATTACAGTAACAACTGTTTACATATGCATCTTGCACTACTACCTTGACTGGAATATGCTCAATTTGCACTGCCGACTGTTTATTTACAGTACCGACTGTTTATATATACATTGCAATATCGTACCTTAACTGTAATATGCAATTACTTTCCACTGCACTTTCACTCGGATAGCTTCTGTCCAAACTTTATTTGCACTACTTTAAATCCATTGTTATACTGCTCATTAGCCTAACTTATACATATATCTATTTGTTAAATTCTGTTTATAGTAATAGCCATCTGTATATTATGCTCACATTCTGTTTATAGTAACAGCCATCTGTATATATATTCATAGTACATATCTATCTGTAAAATTCTGTTTATAGTAACAGCCATCTGTATATTATATTCAGTACATATCTATCTGTAAACATTCTGTTTATAGTAATAGCCATCTGTATATTATTATATTCAGTACATATCTAGCTGTAAACTCTGTTCACAGTAATAGTTATCTGTATATTATATTCATAGGACAATCTATCTGTAAATTTTTGTTTATAATAGTATTCAACTCTATATTTATTCAGTACATATCCATGTTCTGCACTTATGGAACCACTGTATATCCTGCACTTGCTGCTATTGCACTTCTGGTTAGACCTAAACTGCATTTCGTTGCCTTGTACCTGTACTTGTGTAATGACAATAAAGTTGAATCTAATCTAATCTAATCTAATTAAATGTGTAGCAAAGACAGGGTTTTTAGCGATGATGAGATCTCTCAGAGCAATAACAGAAGTTTTGCAATGAATGGGTGATTTCATAACGGAGGGAAATTCTTGACTACATTTCCCAATTATCAAGTGGCTTCATCTGTATTTCTCAGCAGTAAACATATTATTAAATGCATTTAGTTACAATGCATATATATATAATATATATATATATATATTTTTTTTTTTTTTTTTACATTTTATGAGTCCAGTCATCAAACAGAAAACAGAAAGACAATGTGCTGTACAAAGCAGTAACAGAAACAGAACACAAGAATAAAGCAGAACTGATATATGATACTGAAACACAACATTTCAGTCAGTCTCTCTAACTGTCATACAAGACATCAACTTTACACACACACACACACACACACACACACACACACACACACACACACACACACGTCTGGTTCACTATCTTTGTGGGGACTCTCCATAGACGTAATGATTTTTATACCGTACAAACTGTATATTCTGTCCCCTTACACTAACTCTACCCCTAAACCTACCCATCACACACACACACACTAACCCTACCCCTAAACCTACCCATCACACACACACACACACTAACCCTACCCCTAAACCTACCCATCACACACACACACACACACACACTAACCCTACCCCTAAACCTACTCATCACACACACACACACACTAACCCTACCCCTAAACCTACCCATCACACACACACACACTAACCCTACCCCTAAACCTACCCATCACACACACACACACACTAACCCTACCCCTAAACCTACCCATCACACACACACACACACACACACACTAACCCTACCCCTAAACCTACCCATCACACACACACACACACACACTAACCCTACCCCTAAACCTACCCATCACACACACACACACACACACTAACCCTACCCCTACACCTACCCATCACACACACACACACACACACACACACACACACACACACACACACACACACACACACACACACAGTAAGACAGTCCCACTGTAAGACAGCAAAAAGTGTTAGTCACATTGTTCATTACTGGAATATAAATACTATCTTGGCACTGTAGAATAAGACATGTAGTTTTTAGATATGAATGCATTATTTTTTTATTATACCATGGAATAATGATGGTATTGGTTTTAAAACATAATCCATATAATGTATTTTGTACATTATATAATGTAATTGTTTGTAAATATGCATTCAGCAGAGGATTTAGTTATTCACACTGCACTCAGAATGTGTCAGACAGTAATACATTTTTCACTCATTTGGTTTTGTATTCACAATCAATTTGAATTGAATCATTGTTCAAGACGAAAAAATAATAATAATGCAGTTCTCAACAAAGGCTAGATGAAAAAGTAAATACTTAAAACTAAGAGTGGTTGAAAATAAGAATAGATCAAAATAAAAAGCACACCACATTTCAAATGAAAGTCCAGATTTTCGTATATAGATAGTTTCCAGATAGATTTTCTGGGTATGATTTTGGACTCTCGAGCTCATCAGAACAGAGTATCCAGTCCATTAACGATACACCGGCCTCTTTTGTGAAGAGCGGTCGCCCTGAAAAGGCTTCAGAGACTCTTGGGTCTGATGGCCGCTGCCGACTGGGTTTGCTGCATATGAGCTATAATGCATCAAAGCTATAATGCTGATGCCACCATAGAGGTCAAGAGATACATCAATCATACATACCTCCCTCGAAGCGAGGACCCTCTCAAATACTGGCAGGCCCAAAAATGGTGCAAGGAAAAATCACATAGGCCCAATTTATTGGCGTATTAAACACTGTATTTAGAAGGTGAGTAACAATGATGAACAGAAAGTCTTTATTGTCCTTGAATTGTGCAATACACTGAAATTTGGCCTGCCTTCTTGCTAATGACAAATATGCTTATTAAACATACAAATAAACCTTACAATGACATCCCAATGAACAAAACATTTGAATGACACAGTTGGTGTAGGTATTATTGACCATCAAATGGCGAAGTTGAGCACTGTGTCAAAAGCTTCGAAGCACCAACGCAGTTTGTTGTATCTAGTTAGAGATTTCATCAGCTCCTCCTGTGGTTATTAACTTCCTCTCATCTGACCAACTGAGTGTTGAAACCCTGCTAGAATTACTGTTTAGTTACACAATCCCACCACAGTGAAGTTTTGTGTAACGTGTGTGTGAAACAAGTCTGAGAAGACACACCTGCTCTGAACGATGGATATTAGCTCTGAAGGATATATTTTGCACATGAGAGCATTTCTGCTGTTAGTCTCCCTTCCTTATTTTAGCAGTTTCCTGGACTATTGTAATGCTCTCAATGACTTGACTACAGAACAACCACTGGCTCTGCTCCTCTACACCTAAACTCACTACTCCAGACCGATGTGTCTCCAGAAGCTTGTGTTCTGCAAGTGAACGGTGTCTTGTGGTGCATCATCTCAAAGAGACACAGAATCACTTTCCCAGACCTTCACCTGGACTGATCCTGCTGGAGGAACGACCTGCCGAACTCAACCTGAGCTGATGAGGCTTTAGCCATCTTCAAGAAACGGCTGAAAACACATATATTTCATCAACACTCGACCCATTAATACTCACACTTACTATTCTATATTACGAGACATTACAAGCTCATGAAGGGGAACAAACCTCTCGGGAAAGGAGACTTATTAAACACAACTGCAGAGGTTTATTAATGTAGCAGTATGAGTTAACTCATAACAAGCTGGCGTTCTTTTGGCCAATCACTGACACAGGCTCCCCCCATAAATACAGGTAGTAGTCCTTCTGACTACCCTCTTGCTCGCTGGTGACGGAAATGCGTCATACTTCCGGGTCACTCACTCCGTGCGTTGCTCTGCTGTGCTACAGGTAAAGTAGCGGCTTTGTTGTCTTTGCCCTTATTCCATTGGTATCGGCTTCCGTTATGTTTATTATGCATTGAACGCTTATAGATCTCCGGTTGGCGGGCCAGTCCTTTACTCCGTCGTTCAACGCATTTAAAAGCGGATGTTACTGAAAGCTCCCTGTACTGTTTGTACCCTTTGAGCTGCCTCCTCCTGGGTGATACAAAACGCTGCTTGATCGGTATGTAGGATATATAGTGTAGTATTTATTTGTTTGATTTGTGGTTAATTAATTTTTTTTTATAAATAACAGGAACCGGGCTGGTTCAACTGGAGATTGACGTCAGCCATAGAGCATTTATTCACTAGCTGCTGTTTTGCCTGGATTGCTGTTTGTTTAACGCACATTTTGAATATTGTACAGTCAACCTTAACGTCATCTGATTTCTGCACGTCCGTCCTGGAGTGTTGCTTGCTTAACGTGTATATTTTGAACATTGTATCAGCAACTTTACTCGATCGCGCTTCCTGCTCGTCCTGGACAGCTGTTTCCTTGTGTGTTTTGAACATTACGTACCAGCAACTCTAACGTCACTCGATCACTGTACAGCTGTCTCTTTAATGCAGATTTTGAACATTGCATCATCAACTCTACTCGATCGCTGCCCGCCCGTTCTGCCTTCACGGCCACTGGACACTCACGGCCACTGGACACTCACGGCCGTACGTTTGACTGTGCGAGCCTCTAGGTTGACGTGGGCCAGTGTTTTAACTGTTTGGATGCAGTTGAAGGGGTTGGCTCTTTACAGTTATAATTTGAGTTAAGTGTTTATATTTCTTTTCTATTACTTTGTTTTTAATTTAGTTAATTTGTGCTTCTAGTTTGTTTCGTTATTAGTGATTTTGTTTCTTTATCAGTGATTCTAGTTTATCTCGTTAGATAAACTAATCCAGTTAATAGATTTATTTATATTTTGTTTTCTTCTGTCTTATTACTGAATTCGTTTTCCTTGGCCAAGGTTTCATTGTACTTTAATCCATGTTTATTTTGTCTTTCTTTGTTTGAGAAGTGTCTTAGAATTGATATCCCTTTTTTTGTGGACTGCCTTCTGGAACCATTGTTGGTTCTGGCAGTTTGGCTATTTTGTGATTAAGATTGTTTTATTTTTTTATTTAAATATTATATTGACTTTTCTTTTTTTCTTGTTGAGTGAATCCCCCTTGATCGTGTGTGTCTGTTTCAGTTGCTGAGAGCCGAAGGTGGTGGTGTTGGTGTCTGGGTGGTGGTATCCCCCTCCTGTGTGCTGTGTTGTCTACCCCGTTTTCTTTGCTGTGTTCACTGTTTTTCAGTGTTTGTGTGTGTTCACGTGGTGACCCTTCCTGGGATTCCTTCGTGCCTTTTGACTCCTTTCTCCTCCACTGGTAAGCCTCAGCAGCAAGTACGAATGTGTTCTGAATTGTTTTAAATTATTGAATAAAATTTATCTCTTTTAAAAATTGAACCTCGTCTCTGGCTGAATTGTTTACTTACCTGTGTGTCCTTAAGTGAATCAATAGTATTGCAATTAGGAAATAAATAATCATTCTCTGGGTGAAATTCCCAGGGTGGCGTAGTCGGTGTTTTTGGGGCAGGTTCCACTTAGACTATAACCTCCTCAGTACTGTTTGGCTCTCTGTATTGCCACATTAAGAAAATTATAGCAATCATTCAAAATGAAAAAAGCTGCTAAAAACAGGAATGACCAGACAAGATCCAAGAATCCTCAAATCAGCTCCATCACACAGAACAGAGAGAGATTATACAGTCTGAGTCTGTCCATTACTGTATTAATATTATATTTAAAGCAGTTTACAAATGAAGCATTTTATATGTAAAAACAAAACATTTTAATCTAAACTTGGTGTCACTATTTCTTTAGGCTGATCAGAGTTTTTTCTCTGTTTTCTGAGAAGAAGAAAATAAAACAATGAACAATCCTCTGTAAGTTTTTGCTATTGTAAATATTGCTGCAGATTGGCTCTAAACTCATCAGTATTTTATTCTAATATTGTCGGCATCTCTATTTCCTCTGGGTGCTTCGAGTCCTTCCTCCCTGCAAAATAAAAGCATTGACTGACCTCTCGTATGTGTTTTTATCATGATTGCAGATTGTTCCAGATCAGATGAGTGTGAATCATCAGATTGTGTGCGGCTCAAAACTCACCAGCTCTTCTTGCACAGATGATCTGAAGAAGAATCACAGTAGGAGCAGCAAACACTGCCATCTCAACAATAATCACAATCACTGCAGGAAACATGAGAGGAAGAAGAGAAACTGTACATGACTGAAGTCAAGGGTATTCAACTATCAACAGTTATTGATGAAGCATTTACAGACTGACTGATAGTTTAATGTTATAAAGCTGTCAGTATAAATGAACGTGTCGTACCTCTGTATAATGATCCAGCAGTCACACTGACTTCAGTTTCTGATGCTGTATCAGCTGGATCTGTGGATCACGTCTGTTAGTTCAGTTCAACACATAATGCCACATATACACAACATCATCATCACATAATACTGGAGCTTCACATCACAGAAATGATGAATATGTGCACGAGTCTGTCATCTATTATCTTCTTACTTCACTCTCAAGCTGTCAGGAGAATGACTATCAACATTCACCAAAAATAAATCTATTTATACAGTGATCATGTGATCATGAACCTTGTGTAGGAGCTGCTGCTGTAGTTCGGCTTGATGTCTTCTCAGAGTTTGAGCTTCTGACTGGAATCAGTGTTGGTGAAGCGACTGGAGCTGCAGAAGATGAATGTTCAGACGCATCACCTGTAGGACATTAACATCATATGTTCATATCGATCATGACCTGCAGTTTGTGTTCCATCATCACAGTTTACAGTGGCAGTAGTTGTACTGTTGTATAATGTAGTTGTATAATTTATTCCTGGTTTATATGAGAGTGAAACACAGTTGAGCTTCTGCAAATAAACCTTCAGCTTGAATGAAGGACATAAGCCTTATAATTCCTAAAGCCGACCTCCTACATGGGTCATACTAGGCTTTAATACACTCGTCTGATTTATGCAATATATCATGTATGACCCATGTAGGAGGCCAATATTGGGGATTATAAGGATTGTTATGCAGTTTATGACTTTGACCACTAATATTTTACAACTCTAAAACGTATGAAGCCATCAGAAAGAGTAGAGCCAATCTGTGGAAGTTTTCACAAATCTGTCAGAAAAGAGTGTTTTCTCACCTGAATACTTGACAGTGTATCTGACTGAGGTCAAGAGTTGATTTCTGTGAGTAAGCTGACATCTCCACTCTCTGTTGTCATCTTCATTCAGGAGTGTTGTAGTCAGAGTGAGGATACAGTGATCTTGATCTGATGATGATAATATCTGATATCTGGAGTCGGTCTTCAGATCAACACCAGCCTGATTCACCCACAACAGCTCAACTCCATCAGAACTGACCCAATAATCACAGGAGAATGTATAAAATGAATACAACTGACAGGAGAGAGTCACAGAGCGGCCTGGACTGATCTCAGTCTGTGAGGATGAAGATGATGATGATGATGAAGATGATGATGATGGAGACACTGAAACTAAACACAAGACACAAATCACAGACTCTTCAATCATCATCTGAGTTTAAAGGGAGAATCTGCCCTTTTTAAATTGACCACATAATCATAAACTTACCATGAAGAACATTCAGATAAACACCAGCATCAGTTCCTTGTTGTTCTCCATTTGCATATTGTTCGCAGCTGTATAATCCATAATCTTCTCCTGTGACGTTCTTGATGTTCAGAGAGCAGTCAGACTCCAGACTCAGTCTCTCATGTCTCTCTGAGTCTTTATTCTTTATCCCTCCAGTAATCAGTTCAACTGCTGCTGAATAACTGAAGCTGTTATAGTAGGTCCATGTAGTTGATTTGCAGTCAGAAAGAGCTTCATTACAGGACAGAGAGACATTTTCACCAGAACTGATGAACACATGATAATCTCCAATGGTTCCTGAAACACAGTATTTCTCAGTGATCATTATGATATATATTAATAAATGAAACATAAAACACACCAGCATAAAAAGCAGAAGTTTTAAATCATAGTATTTTCCCTGACTTAAAGCAAACAACACACTCTCCAGAATAAACTATTAGTCTTTATCAGAGAGCTGTTCAAATCACTGACACACTCTTAATATGAAGATAATTCTTCATCATCAGATGTTTGAGTGACACTATGTCCAGTATCAGGAATAATACAGTATGATCTGTGTGTATCAATACACAACTCTGAGATCACAACGTGAATGTGTGCAAGAATAAACTGAGCATGTTCAAATGAACTCTTTCCAGACTAATTCCACTAAATGTCTTTAGAGAAAATACAGATTTCTTTACCTGTGAGAAGTGAAGAGAGAATGATCAGTCCCAGCACACACAGATCACACTTATCAGCCATTTTCTGTTTCTGTCAGTCTTCCTCTTCATTATATATAGTTACAGCTCCTCCTTTAAACATCATCAGCTCCTCCTGTGGTTATTAACTTCCTCTCATCTGACCAACCAACCATCACTGCTGAAATAAACATAAAGCCTAATGTTGCAGTGCATGATGGGAACCACCAATCAAAGCTCATCCATGTCTCCCAAAATAATCATTATTGCTAATATAGCGTATAACTGTTGAGCTGAGTGAACCTGAAGGTAGTGATGGTGAGATGAAGCTTCATGAAGCTTTAAAGCTTTCCAGCCTGATGTGTGTAAAAGTGGTTGATTTCTCCAGGTTTGGAATGCACACAGCGACACCTGCTGGTCAATGCTGATATCATGCAGAACAAATCCTCAATATTTGTTAGATGGGTTGTGATACATTAACATATACACGCATATACACATGTATAAATAAATAAATAATCAAGTTCTTGGAAGTTTTGTTGTTTCATAATCTTGTAAGTGGGCAGTGCTTTAGTTGAACAGAGGGGAAGGATGGAGTTATTTAGACTGGATAAAAGAGGGTGAAAGTGATTAATATGGACTGGACAGTGTAATGGCCACCCAACAATACAATTTAAACAAACAAAAAACTTTCTGAGACAAATTCAAGCCGGGCCGCCCATGTGATAAGGTGGAGTCCTAACCGCTAGACTACAGTGATGCTTCGAGATACAGCCGCCCTCAGTCTTATGCTGATTCTCTGTCACAAAGCCTCCAGAAACATATATATCTACTAGGGGTGTAACGATACGCGTATTCGTATCGAACCGTTCGGTACAAGGCTTTCGGTTCGGTTTTCGGTACGCATTTTCAAACCGAACGGTTCGTTGTACCATTTTTCCTGCCGACCAATATTTGCTTATTTCAAATGTAGGCGCGCATGGCAAGCGCGGTCATAATGTAAGAGACGCCGGCGCGACCACAACATTGTCCAACATCAAATGGCAAACGTAATGCAAAAGGAACGAAACTGCTCATTATTGCGTGGTTGAAGAACCGTTTATCAGTTTGGACCAGTGCAGCGCGAGCATATTGTCTATGAGCGCGAGCCGATCATGATCAAGCGACACTGTTACTTACTACACACCACTAATAAGAGATCCGGTAAAGAAAGCATTTGAATTCTCCAGAGAATAAACACTTACATTTCTACTTGTCCACAGATCAGCAACATTCACCATGGATGGATATCTGAATAAAGCTTTGTTTATAACTACTACAATATTACATTTCATTTTTTCCACGGAGCTGTTTGTTTTATATGCTCCTAAGAAGAGTCAATCATAGCTCCAGAATTGCTCAAAGTAATAAAAAAAACATACTTTATGATGTTAGTTTTAATAATAATAAAAAAAAATTAAATCAAGGAAATTTCTCTGGCATTTCTTTCTTTTTGCTGTATCAAAAACGTACCGAACCGTACCGAACCGAACCGTGACACAAGTGTATCGTATCGAACCGAACCGTGAATTTTGTGAACCGTTACACCCCTAATATCTACACAAACAATCAATCAGTAATATTCGGGCTCCAGACAGGTTTATTCCTGCCAAAGAAATATATTTATCATCCCGGATAGCTAAATAAAAGCCACCCGTTACACACTACAAAGAGAGAATAAAGGAAAACAAAACCACATAAGAAATTGATACGCAATTTTCTTTGTCTTTTAATGATGTCTAGGTTTTGAATCACAAAGAAACACAGGTAACACTTTATAATAACTGCTCGATATTAATAATTAGCTGAGCATTAGTAAACAGTTAATTCATCATTTATAAAGCATTAATAGATATTAATAAGCAGTTCATAAATACAGCTATAAATGCTTTGTTCTTGATTTAATAAGCATATCTATAGTGTTTAATAATTGTATTTTCATACTTTATTAATGATGAATTTATCATTTCTAAATGAAGTATAGCATTATTTACACACCAGTTGTTTAGGAGTTGTCAGTGGTTCATCAGATCTAAAGTATAAGTAAATGATAAATATAGCACACGGCGGGAGCACTCAGTTGTATCTTTTAAAATTGAAAGAATGAAAGAAAAACTAAATAAAAACAAACAGATAACAGTAACACACAGTATTTCGAATAAATGATAAACACAGAGTCAAAAATTTCCAATAGTAATTTCTGAAATTCAACCTCAAGTTTCTCAATTTCAAGTTCAATGTCTTGTTTTCAAATTCCAAAAAATTACTGAATAGGAAAGTTATTCAAAAATGAACTTGAAATGAAAATGAAACTTAATTTTGTCTATTTTTTTTTTTGTGTGATCAATTATTTTTTTATTTTTTTTTTAATCATTATGTACACATTGGAGAGGAAACACCTTCGCAAGAGAGAGAAAAACCTTAGGCTAGTTACATCATCATTAAAAATATAACAAAGGCACAGTAAGGTTTTGCTTATTCTGGTACCTGTTTCTCTTCTCCTCCCCATATCCTACCCAACCCAAGTCCACCCTCCAACCCCTAACAAGATTAGCTCAAGGTAATGAACAGTAAAAGAAAAAAAATTGTTTGTCTATTTTTGTCTAAAATGTGTTGATGCCACAAAGCAGGATGTTATAGTTTCCTGTAAACATTGCGTCAAATCCAACATTGTAAATCATTTTAGTTAGCTGTTATTCTTTTGTCTGTTTTGTGTTTTTATGAAATACCAAATTATCAATGTCAATGTTCTTCACTTTTAACTTTAGATCCTTAGTCTATTTTCATCCTTAATTCTGAACCTTTAATTTTAATAAAAATGTATATGTAATGTCAAGTTTTATATCCCATTTTAAAACATTAAGTAATTTGTTAATTAAGTAATAGTGAATATAAAAGTTGAGTAAAACAGTTAGTGGCATTAATCTGGTGCCTCAGTGAATTATTAAAATACACAGTCCACAAACATCACATGGTGTCAGAGGAAAACCATGGAGCAGCTGAAGCCTCCTAACTCCATATGTTCACCAGAGCACAGGGACCGAACCAAACCATTGATGCACACGCGACTCACTTGAAGAATAAGGCGAAAGACTGTGAATGTGGACGATTAACTGATGACTTGAGTAAAGGTGAACTGATGACTTGAGTAAAGGTGATTAACTGATGACTTGAGTAAAGGTGATTAACTAATGACTTGAGTAAAGGTGATTAACTGATGACTTGAGTAAAGGTGATTAACTGATGACTGGAGTAAAGGTGATTAACTGATGACTGGAGTAAAGGTGATTAACTGATGACTGGAGTAAAGGTGATTAACTGATGACTTGAGTAAAGGTGATTAACTGATGACTTGAGTAAAGATGATTAACTGATGACTTGAGTAAAGATGATTAACTGATGACTTGAGTAAAGGTGATTAACTGATGACTTGAGTAAAGGTGATTAACTGATGACTTGAGTAAAGATGATTAACTGATGACTTGAGTAAAGGTGATTAACTGATGACTTGAGTAAAGGTGATTAACTGATGACTTGAGTAAAGACGATTAACTGATGACTTGAGTAAAGGCGATTAACTGATGACTTGAGTAAAGGCGATTAACTGATGACTTGAGTAAAGGCGATTAACTGATGACTTGAGTAAAGGCGATTAACTGATGACTTGAGTAAAGGCGATTAACTGATGACTTGAGTAAAGGCGATTAACTGATGACTTGAGTAAAGATGATTAACTGATGACTTGAGTAAAGATGATTAACTGATGACTTGAGTAAAGATGATTAACTGATGACTTGAGTAAAGGTGATTAACTGATGACTGGAGTAAAGGTGATTAACTGATGACTGGAGTAAAGATGATTAACTGATGACTGGAGTAAAGATGATTAACTGATGACTGGAGTAAAGGTGATTAACTGATGACTTGAGTAAAGGTGATTAACTGATGACTTGAGTAAAGGTGATTAACTGATGACTGGAGTAAAGATGATTAACTGATGACTGGAGTAAAGATGATTAACTGATGACTGGAGTAAAGATGATTAACTGATGACTGGAGTAAAGATGATTAACTGATGACTTGAGTAAAGGTGATTAACTGATGACTTGAGTAAAGGTGATTAACTGATGACTGGAGTAAAGGTGATTAACTGATGACTTGAGTAAAGGTGATTAACTGATGACTTGAGTAAAGGTGATTAACTGATTAACTGATGACTTGAGTAAAGATGATTAACTGATGACTTGAGTAAAGATGATTAACTGATGACTTGAGTAAAGGTGATTAACTGATGACTTGAGTAAAGGTGATTAACTGATGACTTGAGTAAAGATGATTAACTGATGACTGGAGTAAAGGTGATTAACTGATGACTTGAGTAAAGGTGATTAACTGATGACTTGAGTAAAGGTGATTAACTGATGACTTGAGTAAAGGTGATTAACTGATGACTTGAGTAAAGATGATTAACTGATGACTTGAGTAAAGACGATTAACTGATGACTTGAGTAAAGATGATTAACTGATGACTGGAGTAAAGATGATTAACTGATGACTGGAGTAAAGGTGATTAACTGATGACTTGAGTAAAGATGATTAACTGATGACTTGAGTAAAGGTGATTAACTGATGACTTGAGTAAAGGTGATTAACTGATGACTTGAGTAAAGGTGATTAACTGATGACTTGAGTAAAGATGATTAACTGATGACTTGAGTAAAGGTGGCATTGTCTGTGGTGTTAACAATGACAGCGTGAGAGCTAGGCTTCTCAGGGAAACGGGTTTGACCCTAGCAAAGGCAGTGGATATCTGTCGTGCCAATGAAATAACACAAAGCCATATTATGAAAGTGCTGCATGAAGAAGCAGAAGAGGCTGTGAACAACATCACCAAAACAAAGTCCACTGTCAGACAGGCGAATGTCAAGCACTTGGAGAAAACCTCTAACAAGAAAACACCTCTGAAGAAGTCACGTTAGTTACATATTCTGGCCACACGATGGAGACAAAAGGTAAAGTAAGGCTTAAATGTGGTTACAAAGACAATGAGGAGCAGATTTGAGCTTCTACTCTCCTCCCCATAAATGTTATTCACGGATTGACAATTTTTTTGTCCCAAGTGTAATTCTGCAATATATCTCCCGTTGTTTCATAAGCAATACTGTGGTTTCCGATCATGCCATGGTTATATTAGTTATATCTTATTCCAGTACTAAAAAACGGAAGCAAGTAGAGAAACAGGAACGCTTAGAACAAGAACTCAAAAGAGCAACTGAAGATCATGTGAATGATGCGTCTCCTGCCAATCTGGAGAAGCTGAGTGTAATAAGCGCTTCTTTGGATTCTTTGTTATTGCAACAGGCCAACACTAAAATACTGTTTTCAAAGCAAAGACTGTATGAGCATGGCAATAAGCCTAACAAGTAGGGGTGCACGATATATCGAATCAATATCGTTATCGCGATATCACGTTGCTCGATATCATATCGAAAGTCTCGCGATATTTATGCGATATTTGTTTATGATGCGTCCTGTCCGACATGCACCGTTGCATTTCCCCTGACTGATTTTGATCTAGTTCGGCAGCTATTGTTTTCAAAATGTCTCCGTCATGTGTTGAAATGCCTTCGCCATGGTCGTTGCAGGCCTGATGTTTTCCAGAATGCGACGTGTCCCACGAAACGATGATGGCGTGGCTTCGGCTGTCTTACTCTCCCGCGATACAACAGAGGAACTCCAGGCTTTTCCGGTCACCTGGAGCGCTATCTGTTTCGACGGTCTGTCCTTCACTGCCAGAGGAACTCCAGGCTTTTCCGGTCACCCGGAGCGCTATCTGGTTAACCTTCTCTTCGATGAATGTGATCCGGCTCGTTGCTTGTGCTAATCACCACACGAGCGCATGGAGTGATCGTGCTGAGTAAAATCCATGACGAATATTACTAATACTTGCTAAATAAAGTTTCTTATTAGCAAAATACTAATAATAATGACCGATTCAGTCGATATACATGAAACCGGTTGAAAGCGGCACTAAAAAACTGCTTTAAAACTTTCACAGAGACCTCAAACAGAAAGCACAAAGCCTGTCTTTGAAGTGAATTTCATTTTGTATTAATTGTATCTTAATTTTAATCAATGTTTCATCAACCAATTGCCTGGATTTAATAAAATGAAGTTTTATGTTCGAGAGGAGCACGTTCAGGTAATCAACCAATCAGCACAAGAGGAAGCCGGTATAAATAAAGCCTTTCCTCACCTCTGTCTCATGTTGTAACGTTGACTGACTCGGGTGAATATTTGAATCCATATGCAGTGCTTTATTTAACACAGCAGTACAAACAAATAGATAATCAAGGCGAGTATCGTAGTCAACAAAGTGCAGGGTCGATAACAGTAGAAGCAGTCCAAAATAGCAAACAAGTCCAAATCCGATAATCCAAGAATAGTGATAAGCAAAACACTCGAAAGAGACAGGGTAACCTGGCAATACTTCGCAACATGATGTAAAAACAGCATTGCTTATAACTGATAGGAACAGGAAGTGATGTGGCAGTATTCAGTATTCAGGGGATGGCTCCCTCTGGCGGTTGAAGGACTGAATGGCAGATGCAGATGTTACAGAATCCCCCCTCCTATGAACACCTCCTGGTGTTCTTCGTGGACGTCCCCTTGGTCTGGGTGCCGGTTGATCAGGGTGTGCCTGGTGAAAATCCTGGATCAAGGATGGGTCTAAGATGTCCTTGGCAGCCAGCCATGATCTCTCTTCTGGGCCATAGCCCTCCCAGTCCACTAGGTATTGCAACCGGCCCCCATGACGCCTGGACTCCAGGATTTCCTTTACCAGGTAAGCCGGAGCTCCATCAATCTCAAGTGGTGGGGGAGGTTCTCTCTCCTCCGTAGTGGGGCCGGAAGTAGGGTGGACCGGTTTTAACAGAGATGCATGAAAAGAAGGAGATATACGATAATGAGCAGGAAGCTCTAGCCTGTATGTAACTGGATTAATTTGTCGTAAGATACGAAACGGGCCTACATACCGTGGGCTGAGCTTCCTGCTGGGCAACCGCAGCCGTAGATCTCGGGTTGACAACCAGACCTTCTGCCCCGGCTGGTAGTTCGGATGAGGACGCCTCCTGCGGTCTGCTTTCATTCTCTGGGCTCTGATTGCCCTCTGCAGTCTCACATGGGCACTGTTCCACACCCGTTCACTTCTTCTGACCCAGTCGTCCACCGCAGGCACCTCCGAAGGTTCTCCAGACCAAGGGAACATGGGAGGCTGATACCCTAAAACACACTTGAAGGGGGTGAGTCCTGTAGATGAATGGGTGAGTGAATTCTGTGCATATTCCGCCCAAGGTAAAAAATCACTCCAACGTTGCTGCTCTCGACTACAGTAAGATCTGAGATACCGCCCCAATTCTTGATTCAACCTCTCAACCTGTCCATTAGCCTGGGGATGATAGCCAGAAGTTAAGCTTACATTTATGTCCAATTGTTTACAGAAAGCTTGCCATACACGGGATGTGAACTGTGAACCCCTGTCAGAAACTATATCCTCCGGTATTCCATAAACACGAAAAACATGGTGAAATAATGCTTGTGCAGTTTCCATTGCTGTAGGTAAGCCTTTTAGTGGAATTAGCCGACATGCCTTTGAGAAACGATCTATAATTGTTAGAATTGTGGTGTTACCATTGGAGCAGGGCAGATCAGTAACAAAATCCACAGCCAGATGAGACCAGGGGCGCTGAGGGATTGGCAAGGGTTCTAGAAGACCAGCTGGTAGTTCCCGGGGTGTCTTGGACTGAGCACACACACTGCAAGACTTGACATACTCAGAGACATCATTAATTAAATTAGGCCACCAAAAGGAGTTACGCACCAGTTCAATTGTCCGTTGAATGCCAGGATGCCCGGAACTCAGCGATGTGTGCACCCATTGCGTGATTCGTTGGCGAAGAGACCTTGGGACAAAATGCTGGCCAGGAGGACATTCAGGAGGAGATGGCTCTGTCTGTTGTTCTCGTTGTAATTCTTCCATCATATCCCAACGAATCGGTGCCACAATGACTGAAGGAGGTAGAATTGGTCCTTGGCAGCAGGAAGTTTCATTTGAGTCATACCTTCGTGAAAGGGCATCAGCCTTACTGTTCTTGCTTCCCGGGCGATAAGTGACTGTGAACTGAAATCTTGTAAAAAATAATGACCACCGGGCCTGTCTTGGATTGAGACGCTTTGCACACTTGATATATTCCAGATTCTTGTGGTCTGTAATGACTTGAAATGAATGGCGAGCTCCCTCCAACCAGTGTCTCCATTCTGCCAGTGCTGCTTTAATGGACAACAGTTCCTTATTACCAACGTCATAGTTCCTCTCTGAAGTAGTCAGTTTCCTAGAGAAAAAAGCACAAGGAAACAATTTACCTGGGTTACCATGTCTCTGAGATAATACTGCTCCAATGCCAAAGTCAGAAGCATCTACTTCCACAATGAATGGTAAGTCCGGATCTGGATGTTTCAGGATTGGGGCTGTAGTAAAGCTGGTCCTTAGGGCTTCAAAGGCTGACTGTGCATGCTGAGTCCATGACAATTTCTTTGGTTTTCCCTTAAGTAGCGATGTAAGGGGGCTTGCGATGGTACTGTAATTGCGGATAAACCTCCTATAAAAATTTGCAAAACCCAAAAATCTCTGCAATTCCTTGACCGTGGTAGGACGTGGCCACTCCGTGACAGCTCTGACCTTTGCTGTATCCATCTCAACTCCTTTATGACTGATCTTGTATCCGAGGAAGGTGGTGTTAGAAACGTGAAATTCACATTTCTCGGCTTTGACATATAGATGGTTGGCCAGCAGTCGAGACAGGACATTTCTTACATGATGGACATGTTGCTCACGTGTCTTAGAATAGATCAAAATGTCATCAATGTAGGCAATGACGTAGTGGTTCAGAACATCACGGAAAATCTCATTTATAAATGATTGAAACACGGAAGGAGCATTAGACAGGCCATAAGGCATAACAGAATATTCATAGTGCCCCCTGGTGGTGATAAAAGCTGTCTTCCATTCATCACCTTCTCTGATTCGGATTAAATTATAGGCACTGCGTAGATCTAATTTAGTGAAGATGGTGGCTTCTCGTAACTGTTCTAATGCAGAAGGAACTAATGGGAGTGGGTACCTGTTCTTAATGGTGACTGAATTGAGACCACGGTAATCTATGCAGGGGCGTAAACCTCCATCTTTCTTTTCCACAAAGAAAAAACCAGAAGCAGCGGGTGAGGTGGAAGGACGGATGAAGCCAGATTCCAAAGCTTCCTCGATATAATTCTCCATGGCTTGTGTTTCAGGAATGGTTAGTGGATAGACCTTGCTCTTAGGGGGTGCAGTGTTGGGTAACATTTCAATTGCACAATCCCATGGGCGATGAGGAGGTAGTTGGGTGGCTTTGATCTTGCTGAAGACCTCGCTGTAGTCAGAATACTCTGGGGGAATATACACAAGATCATTAGTTACAGGACTCTCAATACTTGTGGTTAGACAAGGGTGTTGTGTCCGAATTTGGAGGCAACGTGAGAAACAATGGGGTGACCATTTTGTGAGCTCCTTGGAACTCCATGAAATCTGTGGGTCGTGAATGGTCAGCCATGGATTTCCTAGGATTATCGGATGCTGGGGCGTTGAAGTCACATACAAGGAGATGGTTTCTGAGTGAAACAGGCCTATCTTGATGGTAACTGGAACAGTTTGATGAGTAATTCCTTTTCCAATAGGTTGACTATTAATGGCTGTAATGTTAATCGGTGGTATGCAAGGGATAACAGGTAATTTGAGTTCATGGACCAGTTCATGATGAATCAGATTTAATGCTGAGCCAGAGTCAATTAACGCTGGAACACATTGAGAAGAATTAGCATATGTGAGTGAGATGAGAAGAGAAAAACATTTAGTCAACATCATAGGCAATGGGGTACTCACTTTGGTTTGGACTGGTTTACGAGGGCATGAACGACACTGATGACCCGGCTGACCACAGTAGAAGCATAGCCTGTTCACTCTGCGTCGTTCCCGTTCTTCCACAGATACCTTGGTGAATCCGATCTGCATGGGTTCAGCTGGTTCCTGAATATTGGTAGCTGGGATAACATTTGAAGTTGCCAATGAACTTGGTGGATTATTACGTTGAAGATTATCAACCTTAATAGCCATTGAGATGAGTTGACTGAGATCTGAACCCACATCCTTGCACGCCAGCTCAGCCTGTAATGTATGACTCAGACCCTGCTTGAACACTGGTTTCAACGCAACCTCATTCCAGCCACTTTGTGCTGCAAGCGTGCGAAACTCGACGGCATAATCGGCTGCTGAGCGATTTCCTTGACGTAACTGTAGCAACTGTAAAGAAACATCTCTTCCTCCCGCGGGATATTCAAAGACTTCTCGTATTTGTTTGGAGAAATAATCAAACGAGGTTCTCAGTTGGTCGTTATGATCCCAAACAGCAGATGCCCAATCGAGGGCTTTTCCAGTTAACAGTGACATCATGAATGAGCATTTGATTGAATCTCTGAAAAAAGCCTCCGGCTGATTCTCAAAATAGATAGTGCATTGACGCAAAAAACCTCTGCAACTTTCAGCAGTACCATCAAACTTGTCAGGTAAAGAAAGTCTTACTTTATCATGTCTGATCGGTGGAAGAGATTGAATGTACCGTGTGAGATGTTCGTTTGCAGCCCGTAGAGATGAAAGTTCGCCTTGAAAATCTGTGATCCTTTCATTTTGATAGGCAAACGCAGCCTGTAGTTGCGTTATCTCTGCTGGATTCTGATCAGGCGAAGTATTCTGTAACGTTGACTGACTCGGGTGAATATTTGAATCCATATGCAGTGCTTTATTTAACACAGCAGTACAAACAAATAGATAATCAAGGCGAGTATCGTAGTCAACAAAGTGCAGGGTCGATAACAGTAGAAGCAGTCCAAAATAGCAAACAAGTCCAAATCCGATAATCCAAGAATAGTGATAAGCAAAACACTCGAAAGAGACAGGGTAACCTGGCAATACTTCGCAACATGATGTAAAAACAGCATTGCTTATAACTGATAGGAACAGGAAGTGATGTGGCAGTATTCAGTATTCAGGGGATGGCTCCCTCTGGCGGTTGAAGGACTGAATGGCAGATGCAGATGTTACACATGTCAAGTTTCACAGCATCCCTCCACCACCTCACACTCTGGGTTCAGGCCAAATTCTGAGCTCGGAGCCCTCCCCCGGACAGCATGCCAAAGAAAACACTTTTTGGGGGCATTTTGTTTGTGTTCAGGCTTTCTCAGTTGTCTGTGAAATAGGTTCTGTATAATGGAATGCAACGAGAGGATCAGCGCGATTCTGTACCTCAGATCAGCCTGACTCTCAGCATCATGTATTTCCTAATGTCAGGGTTCGCATCTCTTCTCTTTATTCCAGAGCATTTGATGTTTTGTATTGATTATCTTTGAACTGATTATGAAATTGGCATGATACATTTATCTGACATAATAAATTGTAAACATTTGATTTTATCCTAACGGACTCTAACATTGTTTTCATTAAAGAGTTTAAAAAGAATAGTCAAACATTCGCATACATTTAATGTTGCACGGATATCATTAAAACCTTTTTACTTATGGAGTCAGATGAAATAACTAGAGAATACATAGGAGAAATATTTATAAATGTATTTGATTTAAAGTTTTAGACAGTAACACGCAGTTTCCCCGCTGGTCGGATGCCTGTTTTTGGGCCGATCGAGTGCGGGATTACAAAGTTACATGGTTAGGAAAGGATAAAAGAAGATTGTAACTGTTGCTCTGTCTCTTTTTGTGCTCTTGCTCTCTTTTGCTCTTGGTCCCTTCTCCTCTCTCTCTCTCTCTCTCTCTCTCTCTCTCTCTCTCTCTCTCTCTCTCTCTCTCTCTCTCTGGTAACATTTTACATATAAGCTGGGTACAATTAATGGTATAATTTCATCCTTCGGATGAGACGTTAAACCGAGGTCCTGACTCTCTGTGGTCATTAAAAATCCCAGGATGTCTTTCGAAAGAGTAGGGGTGTAACCCCGGCATCCTGGCCAAATTTGCCCCTTGGCCCCTGTCCATCATGGCCTCCTAATCATCCCCATATACTGATTGGCTTCATCACTGTCTCCTCTCCACCAGTAAACTGGTGTGTGGTGAGCGTTCTGGCGCAATATGGCTGCCGTCGCATCATCCAGGTGGATGCTGCACATTGGTGGTGGTTGAGGAGATCCCCCATTCTATGTAAAGCGCTTTGAGTGCCGAGAAAAGCGCTATATAAATGTAATGAATTATTATTATTATTATTATTATAAGTTATCATCATCTATTTTGTAACTATTTTAAGTGTAACCATAACCATATTTTGTCATTAAACCTTTTCAATTACAAATAATGTGCTAACTAGTTTTGATTTGGTGTTGACTTCGAAGTGCTTCATATTGCAATACAATATCATCACTCTCTACAGCAACGCTCTCCCACATATTAAGCTATTGTAACTGCGCTTATTTCCGTCGCTGGTATCAGTGGCAGAAATGTGCAGTTTTCTACCATCTTGCTGACAACGTTTCTTTAGTCATTCGGCAGACTTGCAGACTGAACCCCTGCAGGAAATCCACCCTTACAGGCTATTCTTAGCATTACTGTCAGTTTCACTTCTTTATTTTAGCAGTTTCCAGCATGCCATTAAACTCTAGAAGTAAAATCTTGCCATTATTACTGATAAAATTGGTTCATTACTGAAAAGGTTTCCACTATCCATGACTCCTGAGTTATAAAACAGATTTTAAAAGTATTGTAAAGTAATTATTAGCATCAGCTTGGTAAAATAAACCTGCATTTGCACATGAGCGTCTGTAAAGCAGATATTAACTGTCTTCAGGGAGTTTCTACACATGGATTATAACGTTCTGCTTTACTCTCTCCAGCCTTGAGAAATATATCAGATCCAGACTCCTTTATCAACACTACAAATGCTCTGGAAGATCTGGGATGTATTTCTCAAGCACCACTGATTTAACTTCCGCCTCCCTGAACTTCTGGACCACTTTGCTAAAACACTTGAACGAGTCGTTTTCCACCAACTATCTCCATTTCTCACACAGAACATCCTCCTGGACAACAACCAGTCTGGCTTCAGAAGCGCCACTAAACTGAGACGGCCCTGCTCTCGGTTATTGAAGCTCTGAGACTGGCAAGAGGAGCCTCCGAATCCTCAGTTCTCCTCTTGCTGGATCTGTCTGCTGCTTACAGTTAACCACCAAGAAGAGCATCTCAGGAACAGTGCTTCAAGTCTGACCTCTCAGTGGGTCCTTCAGGGTGTCGTGAGGTGTTTAAGACCCAATATCTAGCTCTCGGTTATTGAAGCGGCTTCTCAACTACAACTCGCTTCAGTGGACTTACAGATACATTACCAGCTCATGAAGGGGAATTAACATATTCCTAACAAACATCTCAGGAAAGGAGACTTATTAAACACAACTGCAGAGGTTTATTAAGAAAATTATAGCAATCATTCAAAATGAAAAAAAGATGCTAAAAACAGGAATGAACAGACAAGAACCAAGAATCCTCAAATCAGCTCCATCACACAGAACAGAGAGAGATTATACAGTCTGAGTCTGTCCATTACTGTATTAATATTATATTTAAAGCAGTTTACATATGAAGCGCAAGAGAATGACTTTCAACACTGTAGGCAAATATATCCATAAAATCCATATAAGTGAAAATAAATCTGGCTTTTTATATGTAAAAACACATTTTAATCTAAACTTGATTATGTCACTATAAGTGCTCAGAGTTTTTTCTCTGTTTTCTGAGAAGAAGAAAATAAAACAATGAACAATCCTCTGTAAGTTCCCCTTCAGGAACTACCGCTGCGTGAAAACGCTGCGGGGAACGCCCCAGCGTGACGCGTCTGAAGCATGAATGAAATCAGTCAATGGAGAGATGTCATAGCGAGTGACGTCACCGACCAGGAAGCTATAAATATCCCTTGAGTAAAAAACGCCACTAGCTTTTTTGCTCTTCAGCAAGCGCTCTGTGTGTGTCTGAATCTGTCGATTGTGTTTGTCTGTTTCTAGATTAAAAAGGAATCTAGGCAGGAGTTTTCACTATATATATATATATAAAAAAACCAGTTATGAGTGTCAAAGTGACGAGCGAGCAGGAATACAGGCGATGTGTTCCCCCTTGTACCAGATTTATTACTGGTGGGGATTCACATCAACTGTGTGTTGCGTGTTTGGGAGTGCAGCATGCCCAGTCAGCCCTCGAGGGGGTTGATTGCGAGCATTGCGAGCGCTTTCCTCTTCGGACTCTGCGCTCGCGGCGATCACTCTTCGAGGAGAGTGGTCTGCTGCGGGCTCCCCGAGGCTCGGGTCCCGCTTCTGTTGAGGCAGAGCGACGACGCTTGACTTGGGGTTCGCAGATGGATCTCACCGGCGACGTTGAGACGGGCTCCGCCCTATCTCAGCCATCTCCGGCGGGATCCAGTGCCTCTGTCCCGGTTCTGGAAGCGCGCGCTGAGGCGGCTACTTCCGACCCGGTCGAGGCACATAATGTCCAGGAGCTTAGATTATCCAGTTCTGAGGAGCTGGATGTCGAAAGCTTTGCATCTGAAGAGACTGGTGACTCGTCACTCCAGCATAAAAGTGCCGATTATGAGCTGATGGATGTATTATCTCGTGCTGTAGAAAAGCTCAGCATCGAGTGGCCAACTGACAGGCAGGAGTCTAGTTATAAAAGCAAACTGGATGATCGTTTTCTGTCTGCACCTCCTCAGCCTTCTCGCCGGTGTTTACCCTTTTTTCCAGATCTTCACACTGAGGTGTCGAAGACCTGGGCTTCGCCAGTTTCAAGCAGAATATATACACCACAATCTAACACTTATGGCAATATATGTGGGGCTAAAACTGCAGGTTATATGACGATGCCGAAACCGGAGGAGACGCTTGCTAGCTATCTCTCTCCTGTTTCGTCTTCGTCTCTTAATACACCGGCCCTTCCCTCCAGACCTTTAAAAAATACTTCAGTGCTGGTCGGGAAGGCTTATTCGGCGGCTGGCCAGGCGGCGGCTTGCTTACACACTATGGCTATTATGCAGGCTTATCAGGCCGACCTGCTTAAAGATGCGTGTGATAAGGGGGAAATTACTGTGGATATTGTTAATGAGCTCAGGCAGTCTGCTGATCTCACTCTCCGTGCCACCAGGGAGACCGCTAAATCTGTTGGCCGGTCTATGGCAGCCCTGGTGGCCACGGAAAGACATCTATGGCTGAGCCAGACTTCTATGAGAGAAAAAGATAAGAGTGTTCTTTTAAATGCTCCCGTTTCTCCTGTGGGTCTCTTTGGTGATGCTGTTCATTCTGTCACTGAGAGGTTCCAGGAAGATAAAAGGCAGACGGCTGCATTTCATAAATTTATTCCCCTCAAAGTCCGTATCTCTGGGGCTGCTGAGCGAGGGCAGCCCCAGCCACCGAGTACTTCGGCTGCTAAGAAGAGAAGAGCACAGCAGAAAAAGAGTGTCGCGTTTCGTGCCCCCCCGCAGACAAACTGGAGGGATGAGACGGGACGTTCTCAGGCGCGGCCTCCTCGCGACAGGGCTGATCTGAGAACAGTTCTTGTCGCTAAGAAGGCCACGTCGAAAAGGTCCTGACGCTGTCAGCACCTGGGCTCTGAGGGTGGTCCCCGCCGTGAGAGACTCGAGTCCACCTCCTTTAATGGTGCCCTGTCTCTCCCGGCTCCCTCAGGGGCCTGTTCTACTAACCCTGCCAAAACAGGGCGTAGAAGGGCCCGGCGAGTGTTTTCCCGTGGGACGCTCGCCGCCTCCGAGGAGGGCTCTAGTGTGTTCAGACCAGTGTTTCCCTGCCGGTGTGCCGTTACAGGGCGCTGTGTCTGTCACGCCGACTATTCAAACAGAGGCCAGCCCCGAGGGGCTGGTTCCCTTAGTAGAATTTTTGGTAGAGTGGAAAAACCTTCCAAATGTGTCTCGTTGGGTCCTGCAAACGATCGAAAGAGGTTATGCTATTCAGTTCAGGTCTCGTCCACCTCGGTTCAGAGGGGTCCTTCCCACTGTGGTGGGCCCCGAGCAGGCTTTGATAATGGAACAGGAGGTTATCACTCTTCTTCAAAAGGGGGCTATAGAGCGGGTTCCTCCTCCCAGCAGGGAGTCAGGCTATTACAGCCGTTACTTTATTGTTCCGAAGAAAGATGGGGGGTTACGTCCGATTTTAGATCTGCGTCTCTTGAATCGCACTGTAGGGAGACTAAAGTTCAAAATGCTTACTCTCAAACAGATCATGTTACAAATCAGGTCCGAGGACTGGTTTGTCACGATAGACCTAAAAGACGCCTACTTCCATATATCGATTCTTCCTCAACATCGGAAGTTCCTGAGGTTTGCGTTTGGGGGCCAAGCGTACCAATACCGGGTCCTTCCGTTCGGCCTAGCACTGTCACCCCGAACTTTTACCAAGTGTATGGATGCGGCTCTAGCCCCGCTGAGGCTTCAGGGCATCCGCATCCTGAACTACATAGACGACTGGTTAATCCTAGCTCAGTCGGAACATCAAGCGGTTCGGCATCGAGATGTCGTTCTCGCTCATGTGAAAAAATTGGGGTTGAGACTGAACACCAAGAAGAGTGTGCTTTCTCCAGTACAGAGAACCACTTTTCTTGGCGTAGTGTGGGATTCGACGACGAGGCAGGCACGTTTGTCACCTGCTCGTGTTGCTTCGATTCTCGCCGCAGTGAAACAGATCAAGCTAGGCCAGCTAATCACTGTAAAACAGTTCCAGAGGCTGTTAGGTCTCATGGCAGCAGCGTCCAGCGTTATACCCTTCGGCCTGCTGCACATGAGACCGCTGCAGTGGTGGCTCAGAACCAAGGGGTTCTCCCCGAGGGGGAATCCGCTCCGCACGATCCTGTGTTCGCGACGCTGTCTTCGAGCCCTGGTCGTGTGGAGCGATCCTTGGTTTCTGTCCCAAGGTCCTGTGTTGGGAGCTTCCTGTCGTCGCCTAGTGCTAACGACAGATGCTTCTCTCACGGGTTGGGGGGCGATCATGAGTGGTCGCCCAGCTCAGGGTCTATGGCAGGACCATCATCTCCTATGGCATATAAACTGTCTAGAAATGTTGGCGGTGTTTCAGGCTCTGAAACATTTCCTACCGGACCTAAGGGGCCACCATGTTCTTGTACGCACAGACAACACATCAGTGGTCTCTTATATAAACCATCAGGGGGGTCTGAGGTCGCGCCCTTTGTGCAAACTAGCCAGTCAGATCCTTCTTTGGTCCCAGGGGAAACTTCTATCTTTGAGAGCGATCTATCTCCCGGGGTATCTAAATCAGGGGGCAGACATCCTGTCGAGACAGGGGCCGAGGCCCGGGGAATGGAGACTTCACCCCGAGGTGGTGGAGCTCCTTTGGGAGCACTTCGGTCGTGCCGAGGTAGACCTATTTGCTTCCAGAGAGACATCACACTGTCATCTGTGGTTCTCTCTCAGCCACCCAGCCCCACTGGGGCTGGACGCTATGGTACAGGCGTGGCCGAGGTCTCGCCTGTACGCCTTTCCCCCGATTGCTCTGCTCCCAGGAGTTCTGGAGAGGGTCCGCCGGGACGGAGTCAAGCTACTCCTGATAGCCCCGTTCTGGCCGGCCCGAGTATGGTTCTCGGACCTTGTGTCCCTTCTCGACGGCTCTCCCATGGAGATACCGGTCAGGAGGGACCTATTGTCTCAGGCGAGCGGGCTCATCTTACACCCTCGCCCAGAACTGTGGAGGCTGTGGGCTTGGCCTCTGAGGGGGCCCAGCTCATAGATTTTGGTCTCTCGACTGAGGTCGTTGAGACCATCCTCCAGTCCAGAGCTCCCGCCACTAGGAGACTTTATGCTGCGAGGTGGAATCTTTTCACCTCGTGGTGTGGAGAGCGCCAGCAGGACCCAGTTAACTGCCCGGTTGGTACAGTGCTGGAGTTTCTGCAGGACCGTCTCTCTACAGGGTTATCCCACTCCACACTGAAGGTGTACGTGGCGGCCCTAGCTGCTTACCGCGTCCCTTCGAGTGGAGTTCCTCTTGGGAGACACCCACTTGTATCTCGTTTCCTCCGTGGCACCTTGAGGCTGAGGCCAGCAGTACGCACGAGGGTACCACCATGGGACTTGGCCATCGTTTTGGATGGCCTCTCCCTGGCTCCCTTCGAGCCCCTTGAAGAAGTTTCTGAGAAATTTCTCACCTTAAAAACTCTATTCTTGCTTGCTATCTCATCTCTCAAAAGGATAGGAGATATTCAGGCTTTGTCAGTGGCTCCCTCGTGTCTGGAATTCTCGCCTGGCATGGCTAAAGCGTTCCTGTACCCGAGGCCAGGTTATGTTCCTAAGGTCCCAACCACTTCAGTTAGGCCCGTCATACTGCAGGCTTTTTGTCCTCCTCCGTTTACTACGCCAGACCAGGAGAAGCTTAATTTGTTGTGCCCAGTTAGGGCTCTAGACGCCTATGTCCACAGAACTGCCCTGTGGAGGAAGTCTGAACAGCTTTTTGTTTGCTTTGGGTCCCCCAACAAGGGGGGTCCCACTTCTAAACAGCGAATGAGCAAGTGGGTGGTTGAGGCCATCACGCTTGCTTATGAGTCGGCCGGTCAGCCTTCTCCTTTGGCTGTACGGGCCCACTCCACTAGGAGTATGGCTGCTTCCAGGGCTCTCCTCTCCGGAGTAGCCCTTCAGGATGTTTGTGATGCGGCAGGCTGGTCCTCACCACATACTTTCATCAAGTTCTATAGTCTTGATTTTTGCTCCACTCCTGGGGCCCAAGTTCTCTCGTCAGTTTGTGCTCCCTAATGCACACACTACGGGGATTTGTTCGCATGGGGACGTTGGTATTGCGTTCCCCGCAGCGTTTTCACGCAGCGGTAGTTCCTGAAGGGGAACGTCCCGGGTTACGTATGTAACCCTAGTTCCCCGAGGGAACGGACGCTGCGTGTCCTGCCATACTCCCTGCATCCCCTGGGGCGCTTGCTTCAGAGACTGTGAAGCTAGTGGCGTTTTTTACTCAAGGGATATTTATAGCTTCCTGGTCGGTGACGTCACTCGCTATGACATCTCTCCATTGACTGATTTCATTCATGCTTCAGACGCGTCACGCTGGGGCGTTCCCCGCAGCGTTTTCACGCAGCGTCCGTTCCCTCGGGGAACTAGGGTTACATACGTAACCCGGGACGTTTTTGCTATTGTAAATATTGCTGCAGATTGGCTCTAAACTCATCAGTATTTTATTCTAATATTGTCGGCATCTCTATTTCCTCTGGGTGCTTCGAGTCCTTCCTCCCTGCAAAATAAAAGCATTGACTGACCTCTCGTATGTGTTTTTATCATGATTGCAGATTGTTCCAGATCAGATGAGTGTGAATCATCAGATTGTGTGCGGCTCAAAACTCACCAGCTCTTCTTGCACAGATGATCTGAAGAAGAATCACAGTAGGAGCAGCAAAACTGCGATCTCAACAATAATCACAATCACTGCGGGAAACATGAGAGGAAGAAGAGAAACTGTACATGACTGAAGTCAAGGGTATTCAACTATCAACAGTTATTGATGAAGCATTTACAGACTGACTGATAGTTTAATGTTATAAAGCTGTCAGTATAAATGAACGTGTCGTACCTCTGTATAATGATCCAGCAGTCACACTGACTTCAGTTTCTGATGCTGTATCAGCTGGATCTGTGGATCACATCTGTTAGTTCAGTTCAACACATAATGCCACATATACACAACATCATCATCACATAATACTGGAGCTTCACATCACAGAAAAAAAACAGCTTGGTCCCCAGAGGGTTAATCAGTCCGAGTTTTGAGCATGCTTCTCTTCCTAGGATTGCTGGTGAATCCTCTTCTACAATGTGGAATTCTGGGTCAAACTCATTGGCCCTCATTTATCAAAAGTGCGTACACCAAATTTCCAGCGTACACCTGGCGTACACCCAAAACCACGGTGACTTTGAGATTTATCAATATGGACGTTGGCGTACGGCACGCTCAAATCCTATGCGGGAATGCGCAGAAAAACAATTCCTAACACCACAAAACGCACTGACAAACTAAAAGATATAATATATTATGACCCACTGTAAAAAAAACTACAACATAGTAATTATAAACTTCAGTGTTTATTTTTGTGCAACATGGACTTCAATGTTTAATTTGTGTGAATTTACCAAAGCATTTGAGAATTGTAGGCATATGTATTCCTTAAGTTGCGAGCCTGTGCGCTTTACCTGACGTTTCAAGCCTTGTTTATACTTTCGCCTGGCTCCGCAGCGCGAGTCTCCGCAGACTGCGCGCGCACCTCCCCAAACAGACGAGGCGTTTATACTCGACGCGCTCGCCGTTGTACTATTCTTTGAAACGATGGTTAGGCCAGGGTTAGGCCCGGCAGGTGTGCACGGACTGGGTTTAGTAATGAAAGGCTTTCAATGACCAAAAAAATAATTAAGACTGACAAAATAATAAAAATGCCATTCTTCTTATTTAAAATAATAATAATAATACAAATAATAATAATAACGACATTCTTCTTCTAAATAAGCGTCATTAATAATAAAAATCTAGAAATCAATTTTGTTTCTTTCCACTTCCCTGGTTTCGCTTTCTCTTTCTCAATAGTTGGGGGCCTTAAGCACATAAATAGGTATTTTCGCGCAAATTCATCTAAAAGCGCCAAATTTGGCACAGATGTAGCTCAGGTCATACCGAAATGATTTAGCTAGGGCGCCGGAGCCAGTGACCCTCGGGGCCAAGATGGCGGCCAAATCCAATATGGCCGCCGCCCGAAAAGGGTTCCGGCTTTAACTTTTGAACCACATGAGTTACAAATACAAACTTGATATGTTTTTCAGCTTAATTGATCATGAGAAACACATAGGAATGTTTATATTTATGACCCAGTATATCTGGACCCCTCGATCCTCCAATTCTAATATGGCCGCTGTCCAAAAAAGCAGTTTGGGCTGTAGTATGGGGCCTTACACGCCATTGTTCGCGCAAATTCATCTACAAGCACCAAATTTGGCACAGATGTAGCTGAGGGGATACTGAAATGATTTAGCCAGGGCACCCGAGCCAGTGGTCCCTGAGACCAAGATGGCGGCCAAATCCAATATGGCCGCCGCCTGAAAGGGTTTCGGCTATAGCTTTTGAGCCAGATGAGATACAAATACAAACTTGATCTCTATTTTACCTTCTTTGACCATGGGAAACCCATAGGAATACTTACATTTATGATTGGGTATATCAGGACCCCCCAAATTCCCTAAATTCAATATGGCTGCTGTCCGAAAAACGGTTTTGACTACAAATTTTGAACCAAATGCGCTACAAATGAGGATGTGGTGTCTATTTTGTTTATTGACCACAGGAAGTCCATTGGCATATTTATATTTATGCTTGTGTAAGTCTGGAACCTGTATTCTTTTCAAGACTGTGGTTGAAAATCCTTTTTTTACCACAACTTTGAAGGTTATTCTCAATGTTGATTCATTTCCTTATAAAAGTGAAATGGTTTTCAGTTTACCACAGGTGAATCAATTTCAAAGTGTAATCATATAAGAAAGAATAAGACACAATTATTATTGCAAGGCAATATTTATATTATGTCAAATTGTTAAAATAATAATATAGTCAATTTTTCCAAAATTCTTAAAGGTTTGCTTAGCATAACAAAAAAAAAAAACAGCAATAACATAAAAAACAACAGTGAATTCTCATGGTCTCTCACATGAATTATCATTATCACTCACAATCACCGGATCTCTCATTGTCTTCACCATCATTGTTTGTACAAGCACCCTCACATGCACATATAGAAGTGCAATGAACTCCGGCTTTACAGCACTTACAGTGCCCTCTACATGCTGTCTTGCAGCCACAGTGGAGGAGAATGGTGCAGGCTTTACTGGCGTCTCCGAGATTAGTCCAGTAAGGTTCCCAAGTCTTGCTCGTAGAGTCCCGATACCATCCCCATGCATTGAACTCTGGGATATCTTGCTGGACAGCGGTTGCCTGATTCCAGTAGAAGCTGGCCTGCAGCAGTGCTCTTTTGATGTGCTGAATCAATGCAGCTTGGGTGGGTGGCAGGTTCTCAAGATACTTGGTACCATTCGAGAAAAGGTGATGTCTAGCTTCATCTACACGGCTGGAACCACAGCTCTTGCTGTACATGATGATGACCATACGCTCCAGTCTTTGGACATGGACGTCATTGTTGATCTGTTCAGGCTCCAAGGTGAGGGTAACCAGAGATTCTGTGAGATCTGGTGTTGCCTCCCAAGCTGCCCATGCACTCTTTTTCCCATGGCACAGGAAGGCTGAGGTTGTGTCACAGCCTGTTAAAGCGTGGAAGAGTGGTAAGGCTAGTGACTTCTGGGGACCAAGATCCTTGCTGATTTCATGAGCAGGAATGTCCCTATAGTTTTTTCCACCTACAAAGCCGATCCAGAGCTCTGTGAGGCCGAGTGTGTTGAAGAAGCGGATGGCAAGGATGACAACATCGCTGTCGACAGTCCGGACAATTGCCTTTTTATGGCCATTGGCCCCAGCATGTGCAAGATGCAGGATTATTCTTGTCTCTGCTTCTGGATGATTACAAGGCTGAAGGGCAGACATGTCATACCCTGGTCTGTTGGAGAGTACAGCATCTTTCTTGGTGGAAAGGAGGAGTTTACCTGACATGCCATGCTTGGTTATCTCTTAACTGATATATCCAAATAGTTAGATACAGTGAGGAAAATAAGTATTTGAACACCCTGCTATTTTGCAAGTTCTCCCACTTAGAAATCATGGAGGGGTCTGAAATGGTCATCGTAGGTGCATGTCCACTGTGAGAGACATAATCTAAAAAAAAAAATCCAGAAATCACAATGTATGATTTTTTAACTATTTATTTGTATGATACAGCTGCAAATAAGTATTTGAACACCTAAGAAAATCAATGTTAATATTTGGTACAGTAGCCTTTGTTTGCAATTACAGAGGTCAAACGTTTCCTGTAGTTTTTCACCAGGTTTGCACACACTGCAGGAGGGATTTTGGCCCACTCCTCCACACAGTTCTTCTCTAGATCAGTCAGGTTTCTGGGCTGTCGCTGAGAAACACGGAGTTTGAGCTCCCTCCAAAGATTCTCTATTGGGTTTAGGTCTGGAGACTGGCTAGGCCACGCCAGAACCTTGATATGCTTCTTACAGAGCCACTCCTTGGTTATCCTGGCTGTGTGCTTCGGGTCATTGTCATGTTGGAAGACCCAGCCTTGTAGCCTGGTTCTACCAGACTCTCGTAAATTTCATTTGTACAGAGAGTCTGGCCTCGCTCCATTGAGAAACGTTTACTTCCTTGAAGGCGGGTTCTCTGTTAAAGTTCAAAACTATTGGATCTGCCCAGAGTCACTCAGGATCTGCCATAACCAATCGCTAACGTGTGGTCGTCCGAATGATCAGAGGATTATGTTTAGAATAAGATGTCTGTCTTTTATAAAGTTTATAAAGCGACGAGAATACTTTTTGTGCGCAAAAAAAAAAAAAAAAAAAACGACTTTATTCCACTATTCATTTCCTTCTCTCTGTTCCTCGAGTCTTGATAAAGCAGCGCGTCTGTGTGTTGTACGTCACACGTAGGCTCACTATTGGCCGACGCTAGTCATGTGTGTGATCACATCAACGTCATCGTTCTCAGCCACTCCCTCTATTCGCTGATTGGTCCTACAAAAAATTTGATTCTGGAAACCTAAGAATATACAGCAGTCCCAGACGTAGTACTGAAGGAAAATGAAATTGAGCGGAAGTACGTAGGAGGGCGGAGCCAGGCTACCAGCCTTGACCCATCTTCAATGCTCTAACTTAGGGAAGGAGGTTGTTCCCCAAAATCTCGCAATACATGGCCCCGGTCATCCTCTCCTTAATACAGTGCAGTCGCCCTGTCCCATGTGCAGAAAAACACCCCCAAAGCATGATGCTACCACCCCCATGCTTCACAGTAGGGATGGTGTTCTTGGGATGGTACTCATCATTCTTCTTCCTCCAAACACGTTTAGTGGAATTATGACCAAAAAGTTCTATTTTGGTCTCATCTGACCACATGACTTTCTCCCATGACTCCTCTGGATCATCCAAATGGTCATTGGCAAACTTAAGACGGGCCTTGACATGTGCTGGTTTAAGCAGGGAACCTTCCGTGCCATGCATGATTTCAAACCATGACGTCTTAGTGTATTACCAACAGTAACCTTGGAAACAGTGGTCCCAGCTCTTTTCAGGTCATTGACCAGCTCCTCCCGTGTAGTTCTGGGCTGATTTCTCACCTTTCTTAGGATCATTGAGACCCCACGAGGTGAGATCTTGCATGGAGCCCCAGTCCGAGGGAGATTGACAGTCATGTTTAGCTTCTTCCATTTTCTAATGATTGCTCCAACAGTGGACCTTTTTTCACCAAGCTGCTTGGCAATTTCCCCGTAGCCCTTTCCAGCCTTGTGGAGGTGTACACTTTTGTCTCTAGTGTCTTTGGACAGCTCTTTGGTCTTGGCCATGTTAGTAGTTGGATTCTTACTGATTGTATGGGGTGGACAGGTGTCTTTATGCAGCTAACGACCTCAAACAGGTGCATCTAATTTAGGATAATAAATGGAGTGGAGGTGGACATTTTAAAGGCAGACTAACAGGTCTTTGAGGGTCAGAATTCTAGCTGATAGACAGGTGTTCAAATACTTATTTGCAGCTGTATCATACAAATAAATAGTTAAAAATCATATATTGTGATTTCTGGATTTTTCTTTTTAGATTATGTCTCTCACAGTGGACATGCACCTACGATGACAATTTCAGACCCCTCCATGATTTCCAAGTGGGAGAACTTGCAAAATAGCAGGGTGTTCAAATACTTATTTTCCTCACTGTATATAACAATATATCCAGTATATATATAATAGATATATCCAGTTACGTTTTGGAATTGGAGTTCTCCCATCTACTTAAGTTCTTGATCCGGTTCCTCTGCGTTGGTGAGTTTGTGTTTTGAGTTTCTCCTCTGGATATGTATCAAACACAATATCCAATCACGTGACAGATTCATAGCTCATGTGTGACCTCACAAACCCAGCAATATTGGTGTTAACGTAGTCATGGAATGTTTTTTCAGTAGTTGGCCGGACCATTTGGACCATGAGCTATGAATCTGTCACATGAGCTCATCATGTACAGCAAGAGCTGTGGTTCCAGCCGTGTAGATGAAGCTAGACATCACCTTTTCTCGAATGGTACCAAGTCTCTCCAGAACCTGCCACCCACTCAAGCTGCATTGATTCAGCACATCAAAAGAGCACTGCTGCAGGCCAGCTTCTACTGGAATCAGGCAACCGCTGTCCAGCAAGATATCCCAGAGTTTAATGCATGGGGTTGGTTTCGGGACTCTACGAGCAAGACTTGGGAACCTTACTGGACTAATCTCGGAGACGCCAGTAAAGCCTGCACCATTCTCCTCCACTGTGGCTGCAAGACAGCATGTAGAGGGCACTGTAAGTGCTGTAAAGCCGGAGTTCATTGCACTTCTATATGTGCATGTGAGGGTGCTTGTACAAACAATGATGGTGAAGACAATGAGAGATCCGGTGATTGTGAGTGATAACGCATTTGGTTCAAAATTCGTAGACAAAACCGCTTTTTTCGGACAGCGGCCATATTGAATTTAGGGAATTTGGGCGGTCCTGATATACCCAATCATAAATGTAAGTATTCCTATGGGTTTCCCATGGTCAAAGAAGGTAAAATAGACATCAAGTTTGTATTTGTATCTCATCTGGCTCAAAAGCTATAGCCGAAACCCTTTCAGGCGGCGGCCATATTGGATTTGGCCGCCATCTTGGTCTCAGGGACCACTGGCTCGGGCGCCCTGGCTAAATCATTTCAGTATCCCCTCAGCTACATCTGTGCCAAATTTGGTGCTTGTAGATGAATTTGCGCGTACAATGGTGTGTAAGGCCCCATACTACAGCCCAAACTGCTTTTTTGGACAGCGGCCATATTGGAATTGGAGGATCGAGGGGTCCAGATATACTGGGTCATAAATATAAACATTCCTATGTGTTTCTCATGATCAATTAAGCTGAAAAACATATCAAGTTTGTATTTGTAACTCATGTGGTTCAAAAGTTAAAGCCAGAACCCTTTTCGGGCGGCGGCCATATTGGATTTGGCCGCCATCTTGGCCCCGAGGGTCGCTGGCTCCGGCGCCCTAGCTAAATCATGTCGGTATGACCTGAGCTACATCTGTGCCAAATTTGGCGCTTTTAGATGAATTTGCGCGAAAATGTGCTTAAGGCCCCCAACTACAAAGAAGTTTCTCTTCTTTGCCGTCTTCCGTGTGTCCATGGCGTAAAATGAGGGCGTGGGGGGAGCGGAGACTTGAATATATAGGGGCGTGTTATTCTAATGACGATCGATTTCAGCCGCGGCATTTATCAAGGGCAGGTATTGCGTACACCAGAATTTCAAAGGTACGCACAGCTTCATAAATCAGGCGATGAGAAGAGTGTAAGCATAATCTTACGCCAACATATACGCCCGTTTCTACGCAAGATTGATAAATGAGGGCCATTGTCTTGTAACCACATTTGAGCCTTACTTTACCCTTTGTCTCCATCGTGTGGCCAGAATATGTAACTAACGTGCAGTTTGACTTCTTCAGAGGTGTTTTTTTGTTAGAGGTTTTCTCCAAGTCTTTAAAGGACAACACGTTCCTCTCTGCTCCTGTGTCTAGCTTAAAGGTAAGTATGCAGTTGTTTATTCTGAATTCTTGAGTCCATTTCTTGTTTTTACTTTCCATGGTAGAGACTGTATTCATTTGTGTCAGCCGTTTGCTAGCTGTTTGCTCACTTCGTTCAGTTTCCATGGTACGTATAAACAATTCAGCATCTTCTTGTTCAATCTCATGGACTTATTTCTACAATCTTCTAGGTTTGCCTTTTTGTTGTGGTGTTTTGCACATGCGGCTAACACAGTTCCTCTGCGAGCGCTCATTACACATTTTGCCATAAGCCGGACACTTCCTTGGCTTCATGTACGTCACCACACCTCGTGCACTCGTCCTTCTCTGTCCCCGTGTGCTTGACATTCGCCTGTCTGACAGTGGACTTTGTCTTGGTGATTTTGTTCACAGCCTCTTCTGCTTCTTCATGCAGCACTTTCATAATATGGCTTTGTGTTATTTCATTGGCACGACAGATATCCACTGCCTTTGCTAGGGTCAAACCCGTTTCCCTGAGAAGCCTAGCTCTCACGGTGTCATTGTTAACACCACAGACAATGCGACCTTTACTCAAGTCATCAGTTAATCGTCCACATTCACAGTCTTTCGTCTTATTCTTCAAGTGAGTCACGTGTGCATCAATGGTTTGGTTCGGTCCCTGTGCTCTGGTGAACATATGGAGTTAGGAGGCTTCAACTGCTCCATGGTTTTCCTCTGACACCATGTGATGTTTGTGGACTGTGTATTTTAATAATTCACTGAGACACCAGATTAATGCGTCTAACTTTATCATTTAATTATTTCTCTTTAAAAAACATCTACAAATGGCATCAGAGTCATTAAAACAATTTAACGATTGTCTGGAAGTGGCAAACACCATGGCTGATGGTGGAAACCCAAAAAGTAAAGTTTTTCATCATGGCATTTACCAAAATTTAAAAGAAAATGACTCTGCACATGCCTCCCCCAAATATATCATTTAGTTTTTAGTTTTAGACTAAAAAGAAAAGAAAGAAAGGGAAGTCTCCAATGTTTAGAGGCCAGCACGGGATCATCCTAGCGCAACGTGTTTGGAGGAAAAATTAGCAAAGACGATCGTAAGAAAATAATAAAACCAATTAACCACTCAGACCACTGGAATGCAGCTAATTAATGAAAAGGTAAGTGTGTTTTTCTATTTGTTTGTTCTGTTGCATGAATTGTATCTTTTAAAATTGAAAGAATGAAAAAAAAAAACTAAATAAAAAAATATATATAACAGTAACACACAGTATTTCAAATAAATGATAAACACAGTGTCAAAATTTCTGAAATTCAACCTCAAGTTTCTCAATTTCAAGTTCAATGTCTTGTTTTAAAATTCCAAAAGATTTGGGGAAAGTTATTCAAATATTAACACATTCTGTATATTCATAATTAATTGTAATTCGTTGTGGTTAATTGTTTATATATAGAGATACAACTATATGGGCTTTGTATTACCTTTTTGGGTAATTTAAAGTGTGTAAGTGATAACCAGTAGTATCAGTTATTGATTATTGATAATTAATAATCAATAATTGTCCATTCCCCCTCTTTTGAGCTGGTGTCGCTACAACACTCTCCGGTTAACCGGCAGGGGAGGGGGACTCGTGACTATTTTTAGAAACAATGTTCAGTGTCGTTTATTGTCAACGGCCACTTTTACGAGCTTTGAAGTCCAGGAAATTCATTTAAATTCCCTCTATCCTATTCTACTCTTTCTAATCTATCGTCCACCTTCATCTAGTAACTTTATCAATGAGTTTTCTGATCTCCTGGGGCATGCTTTGACGAGATATGACCATATTTTAATAATTGGTGATTTTAACATTCATGTATGCTGCCCTGCTAGTGCTTTAGCTAAAGACTTTTAAAATGTAATATCCTCTATAAATGTTGTTCAATGGGTAAATGGACCCACACACTGTCAAGGTCATACACTAGATCTAATACTGTCATACGGTCTATCGGTGGCTGATATTGAAATCAGTGACCTTCCACTCTCAGACCACAGACCAGTGTTTTCTTCCAGCTCCACCCAATACAGCACCATATCATGTACGTTGGTCTCGCACCCTAACCTCACATTCCCATGACATGTTTTCTGGCAAAGAAAGACATTACAAGACTTTAATGATAAATGCTCCAACATTCTTGACTCCATCACACCTCAGCTCATCCATCCCAAACATAAGTCTCAGCCATGGATAAACTGCAACATTACGCCAACAGTGCAGACGGCTCGAACGAAAATGGAAGAGAGACATGCTCCAAATATCATTCGAGATGCTGACTGCCTCGTTAAATAATTTTCAAAAGGCAGAAATGGCAGCAAAGAGCAAACTCCTGTCTGATATCATTAAGAGGAATTCACATTGCTCCAGAACTCTCTTTTCAACCATTGACTCTGTTCTTAACCCCTCTGTTAAATCACAGTTTTATCATTTCTCAATCAGCTGGCACCCGATCCTATTTTTTCTTGGGTACAGTGGAGCGAACTCGAGCTGGTTTCCCTCCAGACATGCAGGGAAATAACTTTGAAATTAAAGTCCACCTTCTCTCCCCAAGATATTCTTCCCTCTCGCTTTTTAAAACAGGTTATCGATACTGTTGGATCTGACATTCTGAACATTATCAACAATTATAAACTGTTTTAAAGTCGCCACTGTGACTCCCATTCTTAAGAAGCCCTCACTTGATCCTGCTGTATATGAGAATTATAGACTTATATCCAACCTGCCATTCATATCTAAAATTCTCGAAAAATCTGTTTTTATACAGCTGCAGAATTATTAGCTCATTCACTCTATCTCTGACATCTTTCAGTCTGGCTACAAACCGCTTCCCAGCACTTTAGAAGAGTCTGCTCTTCTAAAGGTCCTCAGTGATATCCTCATGACTACTGATGCTGGGAACACTGTAGCCCTAGTGCTACTAGATCTGAACTCAGCATTTGATTTCGTTGATCATAAGATCCTTTTATCTCGACTGGCACTCAAACATTCTCAGCGACCCACCTCACCTGTGGTGTGCCCCAGGGATCGGTTCTGGCACCTCTACTGTTCTCTCTGTATATGTTACCCCGGGGAACTATCATGAGTAGATTTGGTGTGTCTTACCACTGCTACGCAGATGACATCCAAATCTACATACCCATAAAACACAAAGATAGCCAAGCATTTGAGAGATTAGATGCATGTCTTCATGAACTTAAACTGTGGCTTACAAATAATTTCATGCTATTGAACGATGATCAAACCCAAATCATTCTATTTGGTTCAAATGAGTTCTCTAACAGTAACTGTACTGACCTAGGGACTCACACCACACCTCACAACCAACATTACAAAATTGGGTTTTTATCTTGATAGCAGTCTTAAATTAAACAAACAAATTAACAGCACAGTTAGCGCTAGTTTTATCACCTTCGCCGGCTAGCCAAAGTTAACTCATATTTAAGTAGAGACAGCTTCGAGACAGTCATTCATGCTTTCATTTCCACACGACTGGACTACTGTAACTCACTATATGTCGGGCTTCTTCTGTCTGCAATCTCTCGTATTCAAATGGTCCAAAACGCAGCTGCCCGTTTGCTCACCGGCAGCCGTAAACGTGGTCATATTACCCCAATCCTGCACTCTCTACACTGGCTGCCAGTTCGTTATCGAATTGTAAAATCTTAACTTTCACCTACAAAGCTTGTTGTAATCAAGCCCCTAAATATCTCTCTGATTTAATTGTCAATCACAACCCACCCAGATCACTTAGGTCAAGAGATCAGCATCTTCTGTCTGTCCCTCGATCTCGCTTACGATGCAGAGGTGATCGAGCTTTTGCAGTGGCTGGCCCTCAGTTGTGGAATAACCTCCCACTATATGCTAGAACTGCGTCTACACTATTTAAATCTGTGCTTAAAACTCATCTTTTCTCTTGTGCTTTCAATTCTTTGTAATTCTACTGCGTTTCTTGTCTTAATTTTTATTTTTATTTTCGTGTTTCTAGTCATTTTTGCCTTTTCTGGTTTTTTTTTTTTGTGTGTGTTTTTTTTTCATGTACTGCACTTTGGCCATCCAAGGTTGATTTTAAATGTGCTTTATTAATACAATTTGATTTGATTTGACTTGATATAAATCATGGTTTTATCATCTGCAGTGCTTTTAAAACATTTTCTTTTCTTTTTTTTACTTTGTTACAAAAGATTTATTTATAATTTGAATTTTTTTTTTAAATAATAATTTAATGTGATAAGAGTTTAATTATTTTGATCTTTACTTTCCAATATGGCTTTTTTGAAAAAAGCACATCAAATAGTACAACAAATAGTATTTGTACAAAATACAACAATAGTACACACGACACTGTCATTATTAACAGGACCACTAGAGGGCGCTTGACTTTAAAATGTAACTATAGGTGGTAATAAGCTGTTATTACTGTAATAAGCACACACAACCTTCTCTATTAATCACTTTCACCCTCTTTTATCCAGTCTAAAGAACTCTGTTCAACAAAAGCACTGCCCACTTACAAGATTATGAAACAACAAAACTTCCAAGAACTCATTTATTTATTTAATATGTGTTTATGTGTGTGTATATGTTTATGTATCAAGCCTTTTCAAACCATCTAACACACATGTTGGTGCTGTCCCGCTTGTTGCAGATATGATCTGTTTAGTGGTGAGACTGCAGTGAAAAGCAAACCTACTTGTCTTTGAAGTACTTTAGTCTTGCAAGAAGGCCTTAGTACAGTTAATTCCCTTTTAAGGTAATGCTTGGGACTTTCATTAACATAAGCTTGTGAAAGCACATATTCAGATTATCTACAGGTCTTATCACACTTGTCTTATGCAGCACACACACCAAAAGCTCTATATGGAAAGTTCCCCTGTTCCCTTTGACTTCTCTTCGGCTTCACACCTTTTCGATCTGTGAAGCAAGATATGCTCCAAGTTCTCTTCAAAAACACATGTGGTTTTAACACCCTGAAACATGTTATGTAACTATAGCTACACACACACACACCTATGACCCTTAAGTTTGCAGGCCAAGCTCAAACTAGGCTTTAGGTTGAGTTCCCCCTTCAAATTCAACACATCTTCATTTGAACATTTTATTTCATTTTCAACCATAAAACTGTATGCAATGTCTATTATGTTCTTATTTGATCTTTCAACTTGTCTGATAATCTTTATTAACTGCTGTGCACGATGAATCGGTTCGTCTCGAGGGGGTTGAGTCTTGGTGGAAGACCTTCGCCAGCGTCTTTCTCTCCTTCTCTGTCTTGCGAGATCTCTGTACTTTTCACACATTCTCTTTTATTTCGAGAACAACTATTGCAACTATTAACAAATTGTAGCATCTATACATCTGTAGAGGAAAGTTGAGTGTCACTCAGAGTCAAGACCATTCAAGACCACAGAGCAAAATCCTCAGTGTTAAAGTACACAGTTCAGAGCCTATATGAGCCCAATCTACAGAGAGGACAAAGTTACACTGGGATAGTGTATACACGACTTCAACATGAGTCTCTGTACATGAACATGGTAAAGTGAGAATCAAACACCTTGGAAATGAAAGGTATGTACAATGTTTTTAGGAATGGCACAAAGGTCACTTTCTTTGGATCATTGTTTTCAATGAGTGCTTTTTTGTCATTTGTTGTGTATATTTGGATTATGTTGTAAATAAATCCAAACAATCAAAAAGCCATTCTTTTTTAAATCTCCTCATTCTTTGTGCAATGTTGCTCAGAATGGCAGGGCTTGATAGCTCCTAATAGGGCCATTAGGGGAGTGTCTTTGTCTTTCTCAGGTGTGAAAAGCTTACATATTACCTTACATAAAACCTTCTTGTTGGCTTCCGGGAGCGAACGCTGGCGCGTCTTAGTTGCCGCTGTTCCCGGGTGTTTATTTGTTTTAAATTATTATTTTAATTCTCACTGAGTTGTTTGGACGCTGTAACGGTCTGGCTTATGTTTTTAAAACGATAAGCACAACATTTGGAGAGATCCGAGTCTGAGTTTTAAAACTCTGTTGTTTACACGGAGTGTCTGGCTACTCTCTGTGCCTAATATCGGAAAAAATGAGGCTCCACGCGATGGTTTCATGGATCATCTTAATCTGGATTATCTTACTTCCACTATTTCAGCCTGCTGTGTCGGTATTTCTATACAGCGCCGAAGAACTTCTACAGTTTCGTTCCAACCGCTACCTGTCTCCTCCGGATCTTCATTTCTATACTGACATCTTTAAGCCTCGTCGCAAATATATTCATCGCGGATCAAGACGGAATTACAATTACGATGATTTAAACTCTATAAAGTCCTTCTGGTCATCATCTGCGCGTTCGACAAGGAAATTGGAACGAACTGTTGATCACTCTGTGCTAGCTCATCTTGGCAAGTCAACACTCATCGAACCAACAACGAACGTTTTTACGTTTGGATTATTCAACATTCGTTCAATCAACAATAAGGCGCCGCTGGTTTGGGATCTACTGAATGACTGTAAGTTTGATTTCTTCTGTTTGACTGAGACATGGCAGCAGCAAAATGATTTTTCTCAGCTGAATCAGTCCATTCCTCCAGGTTTTGCTTATGTCTGTCGGCCCCGAGTCTCGGGTCGAGGTGGTGGTCTAGCAATGCTTTATAATAAGAAATGGAAGGTCTCTACTATAGCTGTGCCTTCCTACGCTACTTTTGAATCCATGGTGCTACAAGTAAATGGACCATACCCACTATCATAACAGTTTACCGTCCACCCAAATCTAACACTAACTTTCTAACTGAACTTTCTGCTTTTTTAACTTTATTATGTTCTGCTTCTCCAAATGTGATTATGGTTGGTGATTTTAATATCCACGTGGACAGAGCTACTGCTACTGATACAAAAGACTTTCTATCATGTTTGGACAGTTTTGGACTGGAAGAGTTTATTGATTTTCCGACTCATTCAAAGGGTCACACACTCGATCTTATTTGCTGTACTGGAACAACACCTTTTGATTGTAGTTCACGTGACTTGTCTATATCGGATCATAAACTTGTGTCTTTCAGTGCCAAATTAACTGTATCAAAATCTGTTCAAAGCCGTACTATCACATTCCGTAATATTAAGAACACTGATTTGTCTGTGTTTTCTAATGAAGTTGATAACTTGTTGAATATTGACGGACTTAGCCTGGACTAGCTTACTTCTTGCTATAATGATCAGCTGCAGAATATTTTAGATGTTGTTGCACCTGTTAGAACTCGGACTGTCTCATTTGCTCATACTGCTCCATGGTATAACTCTGAGTTGCGTCTGTTAAAGGCTAAGGGGCGTCAACTAGAGCGTTTATATACGAGATCTGGTCTAACTGTGCACAAGGAAATGTATGATCACCACATCAGGGACTACAAAGAAGCCCTTTCTACTGCTAAAACTAGTTATTATGCCAGTATGATAAACTCTGGTGATGGGAATACAAAAATGCTGTTCTCAACAATGAACCGTATTTTGCGACCACCAGATGTTTTCTCGTTGCATTCGCATTCTAATACTACATGTGATATTTTTATGAATTGTTTCAACGAAAAAATTGAAACTATTCATAAGATTTTAACACCCAACATCGGGGCATGTGGTTTATTCTCCTCTCTTTATGATGCTTCCAATCTAACTGCTTTCTCTAGTTTTTATTTGCCTACTGAGAATGAAATAGCTGAATATGTTCAAAAATCTAAATCTACTACCTGTCAGTTAGATCCTATTCCTACACATTTTGTTAAGTTTTGTCTACCTTCTTTATTACCCTTGATAACTAAAATTATACATTCTTCTCTTATTACTGGTACTATTCCTTCATCCTTTCAACTAGCGGCAATAACTCCTATACCCAAGAAACCTGGTGCGGATTGTAACAACCCTGAAAACTTTCGACCCATCTCTAATTTACCCTTTCTTTCTAAATTACTGGAAAAAATTGTTGCTCAGCAGGTACATACTCATCTAACGGATAATAACTTGTTTGAGCAATTTCAGTCTGCTTATCGTCCATATCATAGCACGGAGACAGCATTAATTAAAGTCACAAATGATTTGTTAATGGCTGCAGATTCTGGACTTTTATCAATACTCATTCTTCTTGATTTAAGTGCAGCCTTCGACACTATCTCACATAGCATTTTACTGGAAAGGGGATCGGTTTGGTACATTGGGATCACTGGTACAACCTATGATTGGTTTAGATCATATCTATCTGGTCGGACTCAGTTTGTTCAGATAAAACAATTTAAATCGCGGATATCTCAGATAACCAGCGGTGTACCTCAAGGATCAGTCTTGGGCCCTCTTCTGTTTATCATATATTTATTGCCTCTAGGACAGATTTTTCGTAAATTTAATATAAATTTTCATTGCTACGCTGACGACACCCAGCTCTATATATCTTCAAAGCCTAGTTCGATATTTCCATCTTCCTCTCTGTTGCTTTGTCTTTCTGAAATCAAATCATGGTTTACATGCAATTTTCTCAAGGTTAATAGCGCAAAGACTGAAATTTTATTAGTAGGCACTAAAGCAAAACTTAATTTGCTTAGAAATTGTGAAAGTTTCTCACTTGCTATCGACAACTCTGTTATCTTTCCTTCTGGGTGTCGTCCTCGACAGTACTCTGTCCTATGAGGCACATGTTAATAATATTACAAGTTCAGCATATTATTATCTGCGAAATATTAATCGTCTCCAACCATCCCTTTCTGTTAATAGTACTGCTGTTCTGGTGCATGCATTAGTTACTTCTCGAATTGACTATTGCAACTCTCTGCTCAGTGGTGTCTCACAGAAACTCATTCACAAACTTCAGATGGTTCAGAACTCAGCAGCTCGGATCATTACACGAACACCTTTGAATGAGCATATAACCGATCAAATATCGTATCCAATTCAAGATTTGACTTTTTACTTATAAGGCTCTTCATGATCTAGCACCTTCATATCTGAGTGAACTTCTGCATGTGTATTTACCTACTCGATCCCTCAGGTCTTCTGCTTCTGTGACTCTTGTAGTACCATCTGTGCGTTTGACTACGATGGGAAGTCGAGCTTTTAGTTGTATAGCTCCGACAATTTGGAATACTTTACCACAAGATATACGTAATAGTCTTAGTCTCTCAACTTTTAAATCACGTCTTACAATTTTCAAAAGTCTTGTGAAGAAATAATCAGTATGGGTTTCATGACCTTATTTCAGTGAGAATTTTTTTTTTGTATTTTCACAAACCACGCATAAATGTCATTATCTCAAAACTACAAACTTTTACACACATGCTGCTGATATATTATTGTAGCAGAGTTTGTGCTGAATACAGTGTAATCAGACTTTAGCCATGAAAATGTCACAAGTAACAGAAATAACCACAAATGTCAGAGCATGTCAGAACACCTCCAGGACCCAGAAAACACCTCAGACGACAGAGGGTTAAAGGAGGAGCTGTAACTATATATAATGCAGAGGAAGACTGACAGAAACAGAAAATGGCTGATAAGTGTGATCTGTGTCTGCTGGGACTGATCATTCTCTCTTCACTTCTCACAGGTAAAGAAATCTGTATTTTCTCTAAAGACATTTAGTGGAATTAGTCTGGAAAGAGTTCATTTGAACATGCTCAGTTTATTCTTGCACACATTCACGTTGTGATCTCAGAGTTGTGTATTGATACACACAGATCATACTGTATTATTCCTGATACTGGACATAGTGTCACTCAAACATCTGATGATGAAGAATTATCTTCATATTAAGAGTGTGTCAGTGATTTGAACAGCTCTCTGATAAAGACTAATAGTTTATTCTGGAGAGTGTGTTGTTTGCTTTAAGTCAGGAAAAATACTATGATTTAAAACTTCTGCTTTTTATGCTGGTGTGTTTTATGTTTCATTTATTAATATATTTCATAATGATCACTGAGATATACTGTGTTTCAGGAACCAGTGGAGTGGAAGTGTTCATCAGTTCTGGTGAAAATGTCTCTCTGTCCTGTAATAAAGCTCTTTCTGACTGCAAATCAACTACATGGACCTACTATGACAGTGATTCAGGGAGAGTTGAACTGATTACTGGAGGGATAAAGAAGAAAAACACAGAGAGACATGAGAGACTGAGTCTGGAGTCTGACTGCTCTCTGAACATCAAGAACGTCACAGGAGAAGATTATGGATTATACAGATGCAGACAATATGTGAATGGACAGACAACAAGGACCTGATGCTGATGTTCTTCTGCATGTTCTTCATGGTAAGTTTATGATTATGTGGTCAATTTAAAAAGGGCAGATTCTCCCTTTAAACTCAGATGATGATTGAAGAGTCTGTGATTTGTGTCTTGTGTTCAGTTTCAGTGTCTTCATCATCATCTTCATCATCATCATCATCATCATCTTCATTCTCACAGACTGAGATCAGTCCAGGCCGCTCTGTGACTCTCTCCTGTCAGTTGTATTCATATGCTGGACTCTCATATATATACTCCTGTGATTCTTTGGTCCGTTCTGAGGGTCTTGAGCTGTTGTGGGTGAATCAGGCTGGTGTTGATCTGAAGACAGACTCCAGATATCAGATATTATCATCATCAGATCAAGATCACTGTATCCTCACTCTGACTACAACACTCCTGAATGAAGATGTCAACAGAGAGTGGAGATGTCAGCTTACTCGCAGAAATCAACTCGAGACCTCAGTCAGATACACTGTCAAGTATTCAGGTGAGAAACAACACTGTAAAATATGATGTTAATGTCCTACAGGTGATGCGTCTGAACATTCATCTTCTGCAGCTCCAGTCGCTTCACCAACACTGATTCCAGTCAGAAGCTCAAACTCTGAGAAGAAATCAAGCCGAACTACAGCAGCAGATCCTACTCTGGAATATCTATGTATTGGCGGCATCTAAAACATTCAACGTTTCATGTATGAAAACATTCAAATGCACAAATATTGGTGAATCAATATTTCAATATTTAAAAAAAAAACTGGTACAGCGTTAGATTAAACTGGAAAGGCTCATCGTACTTGCATATTATTGTCCTATTGCTAGTTTAACTGCTTCTGTTGTTCTCATGTGTAAGTCGCTTTGGATAAAAGCATCTGTAATGTATGTAAATTTAATGTAATAAATGAATCTTTTGAGGTTTCAATCCTGAATTGATGGAATTATCCGGCTGATTTTATTGTGGCGGGATCAAACCGCTGAAGTGAGAGACTGATGATGTGTGACAATGATCATGTGATCATGAAGTGTGTGTCAATGTTTCTGCAAATGTATAAATGCAAGTGTGCTAGAGTCTCACTTAACATGAATATCTATGAATGAATAAAGCATCAATTAGATTTATTTTTGGTGAATGGCGATAGTCATTCTCCTCCTGACAGCTTGAGAGTGAAGTAAGAAGATAATAGATGACAGACTCGTGCACATATTCATCATTTCTGTGATGTGAAGCTCCAGTATTATGTGATGATGATGTTGTGTATATGTGGCATTATGTAATATTAAATAGTGACACCATAAAGTTTAGAATTTTTTTGTGTGCAAATAACAGCCAAGATTTATTTTCATTTATATGGATTTTATGGATATATTTGCCTACAGTGTTGAAAGTCATTCTCTTTTACCAAGCTGATGCTAATAAATACTTTACAATACTTCACTAATAATTTCAAGATTTTACTTCTAGAGTTTAATGGCATGCAGGAAACTGCTAAAATAAAGAAGTGAAACTAACAGTAATGCTAAGAATAGCCTGTAAGGGTGGATTTCCTGCAGGGGTTCAGTCTGCAAGACTGCCGAATGACTAAAGAAACATTGTCAGCAAGATGGTAGAAAACTGCACATTTCTTGTCTATTCCACCCACTGCCACTTATACCAACGACGGAAATAAGCGCAGTTACAATAGCTTAATATGTGGGAGAGCGTTGCTGTAGAGAGAGATTATATTGTATTGCAATATGAAGCACTTCAAAGTAGACTTGTAGTCAAGACCGCCTAAACCGAGACCAAGACACTACCAAGACCAGAGGGTATCGAGACCAAGACAAGACCAAGACAGACCAAGTCAAGACCAAGACCAAGTCGAGACCAAGACCGAGACCAAGTCGAGACCGGAGGGAAAAAAATAGACTAGTGTTGAAGCTAAGCAGTATATGAATTCAAGAACAGCAGCATACTAGGGTTCAGCCGCAGTTTACATTCAATACATATTAGATGGTATTACTTCAACTACACAGGCAGAACAATACAGAGACAGACCATGTCATGTGTGTGACTGTGAGCTCACTGTAAATGTTTTTGCAGGGTGAGATCAACTATGTGTAGCAATTGCATGACGGCTGTTACTGCACTATTAGAGGATTGAGACTCCCTTAACTTTTGTGTACTGTTGAGGACTGACATGACTGGTACTGACTGGTTCATCTGACAAAACATCAAACACCTCCAACACCATCTTGCTCCTCCAACAACTGTCTAAAGAATGAGAAATTTGTAACCAATTGAAATGATACTTAATGTGTAGATGAAATCGTAACATCAAATTAAAGATACGCAATTATAAACTTGGATTAGGCCTAATGTTTAGTCAACACAACGGAGATATGCAGATGATATTTAAAAGACCATTTATTTAGTCTAACACCATCTTAAATACAATACTGTAATCAAACAACACACACACACACACACAGAGAGATATCAAAGACACAAATTCATCTAAGCAAATGCCTGCCTATCTCTGCCGCTTTCGGAGTCTCCAAATTAATCCATTCTGCAACTTTTAAATACATAATAAAATGTTTAAAAACGAAATTATAGGCTTAAGTGCGGGATCCGAAAGTTGGTCGTTTTGTCACTATGGTTACACACACACACACACACCGTTGGCGGTGCGCTGACTGCGCTCAAAGTCATCTGTCAGTTGTGCAGTTACCCAAAATCTCCTGAATGAAGTTAAAAACCCATCATGTCACGGATATGTGTTTTTTAAATCAAGTGATCAAAGTGCTCGTTGCCGCTGCGTTCAGTGGCGCGGATAAAGTGTTTTCTCGTATATTGGGCGCACACGCCGCACTGTCTTCACTCGGACGCGCGCTTCAATCCGTTCCGTTGCGGATAATAATGTTGCATTATCGACCAAGACAAGACCAAGACCAAAGACCGTCAAGGCTGTGACAAGACCGAGACCACGTAAAAGTGAGAGAATAGTTAAATAGTTAAAGTAAAATAGTTACAAAATAGATGTATGAGATGATGATAACATGTACCATTAATCTTACCCAGCATATATGAAATATGTTCCCAGAGAGAGAGAGAGAGAGAGTATGAGGAAAGAGGTGGTAAAGAGAGAGAGAGAGAGAGAGAGAGAGAGAGAGAGTGTAGAGAGTAAGAGGAAAGAGGTGGTAAAGAGAGAGAGAGAGAGAGAGAGAGAGAGAGAGAGTATGAGGAAAGAGGTGGTAAAGAGAGAGAGAGAGAGAGAGAGAGAGAGAGTAGAGAGAGTATGAGGAAAGAGGTGGTAAAGAGAGGTAGAGAGTAAGAGGAAAGAGGTGGTAAAGAGAGAGAGAGAGTAAGAGGAAAGAGGTGGTAAAGAGAGAGAGAGAGAGAGTGAGTGAGTGTAGAGAGAGTATGAGGAAAGAGGAGGTAAAGAGAGAGAGAGAGAGAGAGAGAGAGAGAGAGAGAGTGAGTGTAGAGAGTATGAGGAAAGAGGTGGTAAAGAGAGGGAGAGAGAGAGAGAGAGAGAGAGAGAGAGAGAGAGAGAGAGAGAGAGAGAGTGTACAGAGTATGAGGAAATGGGTGGTAAAGAGAGGTAGAGAGTAAAAGAAAAGAGGAGGTAAAGAGAGAGAGAGAGAGAGAGAGAGAGAGAGAGAGAGTATGAGGAAAGAGGTGGTAAGAGAGAGAGAGAGAGAGAGAGAGAGAGAGAGAGAGAGAGAGAGAGTAGAGAGAGTATGAGGAAAGAGGTGGTAAAGAGAGGTAGAGAGTAAGAGGAAAGAGGTGGTAAAGAGAGAGAGAGAGTAAGAGGAAAGAGGTGGTAAAGAGAGAGAGAGAGAGAGTGAGTGAGTGTAGAGAGAGTATGAGGAAAGAGGAGGTAAAGAGAGAGAGAGAGAGAGAGAGAGAGAGAGAGAGTGAGTGTAGAGAGTATGAGGAAAGAGGTGGTAAAGAGAGGGAGAGAGAGAGAGAGAGAGAGAGAGAGAGAGAGAGAGAGAGAGAGAGAGAGAGAGAGAGAGAGAGAGAGAGTGAGTGTAGAGAGTATGAGGAAAGAGGTGGTAAAGAGAGGTAGAGAGTAAAAGAAAAGAGGAGGTAAAGAGAGAGAGAGAGAGAGAGAGAGAGAGAGAGAGAGAGAGAGAGAGAGAGAGAGTGAGTGAGTGTAGAGAGTATGAGGAAAGAGGAGGTAAAGAGAGAGAGAGAGAGAGAGAGAGAGAGAGAGAGAGAGAGTGTAGAGAGTATGAGGAAAGAGGTGGTAAAGAGAGGGAGAGAGTAAGAGGAAAGAGGTGGTAAAGAGAGAGAGAGAGAGAGTGAGTGAGTGAGTGTAGAGAGAGTATGAGGAAAGAGATGGTAAAGAGAGAGAGAGAGAGAGAGAGAGAGAGAGAGAGAGAGAGAGAGAGAGAGTGAGAGTGAGTGTAGAGAGTATGAGGAAAGAGGTGGTAAAGAGAGGGAGAGAGAGAGAGAGAGAAAAGAAATACATCATCGATGTAAAGAAACTCTTCCCCCAGCACAGAGCTGTTAAACTCTGGTGTCCCACCACTGACAAAGCCCTGGAGCTCCTGACAGAGTCCCAGCTAGGCCGGCCCAGCCACATCATTATCCACACGGGTACCAACGACCTGCGGAGCCAGCAGGACCGAGTGTCGGACTCCCTCAGAGCCGTCGTGGATAAAGCTAGAGAAACCTTCCCCAACTCCAAAATCATCCTGTCCACTTTACTTCAGAGGACAGATTTCCACCCCAAAACAATTAATAAAATAAACTCCAGCATCTCTAGACATTGTGCCCTCCTGCCCAACGTCCACTTGGCCCACCATCCAGACCTCGACACTGAATGTCTATACGACCACGTCCACCTTTATAAGAACCTGGTACATATCCTTGCAGAGAGACTCAAAGATGTCACTCTAAACAGGACCAACCAGACCAGCCCCAGGTGGAGCAGAACCAGCCCTAACCCAGCCAATCCATCGAGACACCCTCCAGCATACTACATCCCAGCCCACAGCTCATCTAGAGCCCCGACCGGAGCACCACCCAGAGCACCAACACCCAGAGTACCGCCCAGAGCACCGCCCAGAGCACCAGCACCCAGAGCACCAGCACCCAGAGCTCCATCCAGAGCACCAGCACCCAGAGCACCGCCCGGAGCTCCAGCACCAGGACAGGACCGCTACAGACAGAGACCGTTCTACAACAGCCCCACAGCTCCAGCAGCTGAAGCCCGTCCACAGCAGAGCCCGGCCCATCCAGGCAGACCGAGCTACGCCCAAGCTGTCAGCGGAGGAGCAGACCACCCTAACGCTGAACTCCACGACATCCAACACATGCTGAGTATCATCTGCTCTCACCTACTAACACACAGTGGACAGTGGTAAAAAAAAAAAAAAAAAAAAAAAAAAAAAAAAAAAACCCCACCACTACCTTATTCTGTGATATTCATGTACATTTAATATGGAATTGTTGATGTTTTGAGTTCCTACCATAACTTTAATTCCATAATTCGTTGTTTTAATTTAATCTATAGTAATTTTGCATCATTTCTCTTTTCTCAGAATAGCAAACAAACCATACACATCATTTTAAAAGTTTACGATGAAATCACTTAGTTTTTCTACGTGGAATATTCAAGGTCTAAACTCCTCAGTCTTTGGCCTAAAAAGTAGAAATTCTGATTTTATGAAAGAACTTCAAGACATAGATGTCATCGTCTTACAGGAAACCTGGTGTAGAGGAGATGCGTTCACTGGCTGTCCCTCAGGATACAGAGAGATAATATTACCATCAGTCAAACTCACATCAGTCACACAAGGGAGAGACTCGGGAGGGATGATCATATGGATTAAATCTGAGCTGTCCATAGAATTAATTAAAAGAGAGCAATACCACTTGTGGATAAAAATACAAAAAGGAATGATATCAGCATCTAAGCCTGTTTTCCTCTGTGCAATTTACATTCCACCCCTCGAGTCTCCGTATTTCCAAGAGGAAACTTTCCAAAACATAGAAAGAGAAATCAGCCATTTCCAGGCCCAGGGAAATGTGCTGCTTATGGGTGACTTAAACGCCAGAACAGGAGCAGAACTAGATTACATTGAATCGCACGGTAGCAGATTCATCACAGGCAATAACGACTTGTACCCTTCTCACCCCAGCAGACAAAACTGTGATGAAACCGTGAACGCTCACGGACGGCAGCTGCTGCAGCTCTGCCGAGGACTGGCTCTGTACATCGTCAACGGGAGACTGCGAGGGGACTCGCTCGGCCGATACACCTACAGCTCAGCTCTTGGTAACAGCACTGTAGACTATACCATCACAGATCTCGACCTTTCCTCTCTGAGAGCATTCACAGTCAAACCCCTGAAACCTTTCTCAGACCACAGCCAAATCATCCTCTATATAAAGCAATCTGAAACATCACCCAAACCAATTAGGACCCCATATCAAATGAGCAAAATAATGTCTTTCAAATGGACTGAAACCAGTGCCAGTAATTACAGCACTGCCGTCGAATCTTTAGAAATACAATCCCTCATACATTCATTCCAAATACAGGAATACCCTAAAAATCAATTCGGCATCAATCAGGAAGTACAAGATCTAAACAACATATTCTACAAAACAGCACAAAAAAGTAATTTGGCAATTGTTAAACCAAAGAAAAAATATTTAGAGACTGACAAATGGTTTGATTTGGACTGTAAGGCTCTGAGAAAAAACCTCAGAAATTTATCAAATCAAAAACACAGACAACCAGATAATCCGGACCTCCGCCTTCTTTACTGTGAGGCACTAAAACAGTATAAAGCCACACTCCGGCGGAAAAAAGCACAGTTTTTGCAAAACCAGTTTGAAGAAATTGAAAAATCTATAAACTCACACAAATTTTGGGATAAATGGAAATTGTTATACAAACCAAATCAAGAAGTTCTGGCAATTCAAGACGGGGAGAAGTGGAAGAACCACTTCCAAGAATTATACAGCCCAACTGAAATTCAAAATTATAATCAAAATGAAATAATTAATAAACTAGACAATTTGGAAAGATCAATTAAAACAAATCAAAACCCTTTAGATTTCCCCATAACAATGACCGAATTGGAAGAAAAATTAGGAGTCCTTGAGTCCAAGAAAGCCTGTGGTGTAGACAGCATCCTGAACGAGATGCTGAAACACACAGACCAAAGCTTCAGACTGGCCATGCTAAAACTGTTCAATGATGTTCTGTGTGTAGGGTTCTTCCCTGAGATCTGGAACAAGGGCCTCATCAGCCCCATCCACAAGAGCGGAGACAAACTAGACCCCAACAACTACCGAGGCATCTGTGTGAACAGTAACCTGGGGAAGGTTCTCTGCAGCATCTTAAACGCCAGACTTTTACACTTCCTTATGAAGCACAATGCCTTGAGTAAATCCCAAACTGGCTTTCTTCCAAAATGTCGCACATCCGATCACATTTTTACATTACAAACACTAATTGACAAATATGTACATCAAAACAAAGAACAAATTTTTGCTTGTTTCGTTGATTTCAAGAAAGCATTTGATTCAATTTGGCACGAAGGATTATACCTAAAGCTTATGGACAGTGGAGTAGGGGGGAAATTCTATGATTTGATCAAATCGATGTACACAGCCAGCCAATGCGCTGTCAAAATTGGAAACCAAAGAACCGAATTTTTCCCCCAGGGGCGCGGAGTGAGACAGGGATGCAGTTTAAGCCCCACCCTCTTCAACATCTACATCAACCAATTGGCCAATACATTAGAACACGCTCCCTTTCAAGGTCTCACTCTCCACGACACAGAGATCAAGTGTCTTCTCTACGCAGACGACCTGGTCCTCCTGTCGCCCACTAAAGAGGGGCTTCAGGACAGCCTGGATCTGCTGGAGGATTACTGTCAGTCCTGGGCCCTGACCGTCAACCTCCAGAAGACTAGAGTCATGATGTTCCAGAAACGCTCCAGATCTCAGGGACCAACACACACATTCACACTCTCACACAGAACCATTGAGAGCACCAAAGCATACACTTACCTCGGCCTGAAAATAACTCCAACTGGTAACTTTACTTTGGCTGTGAATGAACTCAAAGAGAAAGCTCAGAGGGCTTTCTATGCCATAAAACGATCAATCAAAATTGACATCCCAATCCAAATTTGGCTCAAACTTTTCAAATCAATAATTGAACCAATTGTTCTATATGGCAGTGAAGTGTGGGGTCCTTCTATAAAATTTGATTTTTTAAATTGGGAAAAACATCCGATTGAAACTCTACAATTAGATTTCTGTAAAAGAATACTCAAAGTCCAAAGAAAAACACCAAACAACGGATGCAGGGCAGAATTAGGCCAATACCCTCTCCTCCTAAACATCCAAAAAAGAGCCATCAAATTCTGGAAACACCTGAAAACAAGCGACCCCAACACATACCACTACAGAGCCCTCAAACACCAAGAGCTGAGCGTAGCGAGGAGTCCCCTGTGCCAGCTGGTGCTGAGACTGACTGAGCTCTCTCCTGCAGAGATCAGCTCGCCTCAACACACACACACACTCACACACATTCGGCCTGCACAAATTATCAACACAGAACAAGACAAGTACATCACCCATTGGACGAACACCATTCAAAACCAACACAAACTGGAATGTTATTCGGCACTAAATCGAGAGTACACTGTTGCGAGCTACCTGAGCACAGTGAGTGATGTGAAGCTCAGGAAAACCCTGACGATGTACAGACTCAGCGAGCACAGCCTGGCCATCGAGACGGGCCGGCGCAGACAGACCTGGCTCTCCCGGGAGGACAGACTCTGCACGCACTGCATTCTGGGAGTGCCGGAGACCGAGCTGCACTTCCTCACAGAATGCCCAAAATATGAACACATCAGAGACCAATATTACCCCAAAATTAATAAGATATTTCCCCAATTTAACACCTGTAACCCAACCCAAAAACTCAGATTCATCCTTGGCGAAGAAGCCAAATGCTCCAATATAGCAGCAAGACTAGTAGCATCTCTCCACATCCTGAGGGACGAGCAGAGCAGCAAACGCCCAATACACACACACTCACTCACAGCCTAACACACCCCATCACACACACAGCCTAACCCATCCCATCACACCTACACACATATATGATGTTCAAGTTCAGTGTTTGTTTATTTAGTTTTTTTATATACGTTTTCTGCAATATAATCCTTTTTTATTTTATTTATTAATCTTTGTTTACACTATTATTATTGCTTTATGTTATCAGTATTATTATTTTTGCAATAACTAGCCAAGATAATATATATAATACTATCTTTATTTAATTTAACTATTATTATAATTTTGTGTACTAAATGTTCTAAATCATTTTCTATGTTGTTGTGATGCTTTGGCAATACAAAATGTACTTTTTGTCATGCCAATAAAGCTTTCTGAATTGAATTGAATTGAATTGAGAGAGAGAGAGAGAGAGAGAGAGAGAGAGAGAGAGAGAGAGAGAGAGAGTACAGAGTATGAGGAAATGGGTGGTAAAGAGAGGTAGAGAGTAAAAGAAAAGAGGAGGTAAAGAGAGAGAGAGAGAGAGAGAGAGAGAGTGAGTGTAGAGAGTATGAGGAAAGAGGTGGTAAAGAGAGGGAGAGAGTAAGAGAAAAGAGGTGGTAAAGAGAAAGAGAGAGAGAGAGAGAGAGAGAGAGAGAGAGAGAGACCCAAGAAAGAGACCCAGAGAAGAAGAGACAGAGCAACAGTAAGGCTGTAAGGACTGATTTTCCTGATAAAACAAAGCTCACCCTGCAATAAAGCCAGTATGTAGCACTTCAAAGTCAATACCAAATCAAAACTAGTTAGCACATTATTTGTAATTGAAAAGGTTTAATGACAAAATATGGTTATTGTTACACTTAAAGGAGAAGTTCACTTTTAAAATGAAAATTCTGTCATCATAAATGGTATAAATGTATCAATACAAGAATAATGTTGGAAAGGATTAATCATAGAAATAACCTTAAAGAATAATCATAATAATCATACGCATATTTTTTCCCCTCTTATACACCATGTTTTAACAAGATTACATTTTTAATATGAATGAGTATGAATGAATAATCTGTACTCTTTAGTTGCATATGTTTGGTTCTTTGTTCATCCTCAAACTATTATTTTATTTGTATTATTAAGAGGTTTTCTCAAGAGTTAGCTGTAAACTGCAAACATTAAACTAACTGAAATTTATTGGAAATTTGAAAATGATATTAAAATAAAAACTAATTTAAAAATGCCAGACTACAATAATCTTGATGGGAGTCCCCTGTTGGATAGTGCTCTGTTAGTAATATAGACATGTATGTGTGTGTGTGTGTGTGTGTGTGTGTGTGCAAAGGCACATAACAGTGGCAAGTAAATTGTTAGGGACTGCATAACCAAGCATGTATCTATGAAGAGAGAGCGTTAAATAAGAAAAATAACATTATGAATGATTTTCATGAATGATATGCTTTTGAACTGTTGCATATATATATATATATATAGATGTAACGGGGTTCAGATGTTATGGGAAGAAGGAGGCGGGAACCGGCGAACATTCAACATATTTTAATGATAAAAAATAAACCAAATACAAAATGAAAGTAAAGACGGACGACTGCTGGCCACACAAAACAGAAACAAAACATCAACTAAAACACAGGCCTGTTCCTCTCCACAAACTGTGCATTACATTGCAATTTCTTATATGGCTTTGTCACTTCATATGCATGATGGAAATGTCCATTACGTACTTTTGACAGTATTGCCTATATGTGACATTTTACATTTAAATATAAAGGTTGACATTATTTAGGCTTTCAGTTCAACAAGCTGACCAAGTATTGGGACTTCTTGCGGGATGTCATTAATTTGCACCAATTTTTCATGTTCATTATCATTCGGTGTATCCTTCCTTTCACGGGGAACCGAAGGGTGCATTTGGCGTCGCTTTTGAATCAGGGTAGCCTTCGTCGAGCTGATGACGCAACCGGCCTTCGAATACGTGCTTTGAAGGATGCAGAATTGAATTGGGTCAGCCTTCGTCGAGCCGCTGTGACGCAATCGGCCTTCGAATGCGAACTTGGAAGGATGCAGTCTCTGGGTGCTTCTCAATATCCCTCCTCGTCTCCTCTCTCCTCCGTCCTCCATCCTATGACCTGGAAACCGATCGAGCTCAGCCATCTTGAAGGACATCTCAATTCTCTAACTGCACCGCGAGGAGTCGAGGATCGAGGAGTGAGGATCGAGGAGGCTTCCCGAGGAGTCATGAGCGAGGATACACAGGTGTATCCTATGCGGAAGAGTTTTATCGACTAAAGGTGACGCACAAAAGGTGACGTATAAATTCTCCTCCCCCTTCACATCAGTCACAATCATTTTAATATATACTTTACCTTTGCTGTTCATATAAACCACACATCTCACATATTTCAACAGGGTATCTTGCTTTATTATTATTTATTATGAATTTCTTAAATAACCAAACTTTAACAGCATACGGGCAGATCCTTTGAGCGCAGTTGCAGTTGTGGAGCGACGCTCGAGTGATCAAGTATTCCAATGTATAAAAAAAGCTTTCATTCGATTCCTCCATCCTCATTTTCTTTCCCTCGTATCCTACAGGGGAGGAGCTGAGACACGAGGAAAGGAAGCGAGGAAAGGAAACGAGGATGCACAAATAAGAAATGAGAAGCACCCTTAAAATTGGGACATTCTTCGTCGTGCCGCTGACGCAATCGGCCTTCAAATATGGCCTTCAGAGGATTTTATTTTTACGAAAGCACAAAGTTTTCTTGTTATTGTGAGTTTACACAAATAAAGGTAGTCGAATGATCTATTGGTCTTTTCTGTTTGACCAGAAATTATGGAGTATTTTTTGAATCACAGTTAAAAGTTTTTCTTTCTTATAAAATTTCTCAGGTGGTTTGAGGCAGAACTTGTGCTAATATTAGTTTAATAATTGTTTCAGGGAGCAAGGAGCAGACAGCTCAATTTATTAAATTGCGGTCTGAAAATGAGCATTTCTTTACGGCGGTGAAAAACTCCGCCAGCGTGGCTTGGAGGAAAGACAACGGCCTATCTGTAATATCTACACTAGTCTGTCTCACTTGTGTATTATGCACAGTTTTCTTAAAGAACGTATGCAGATAATACTAATCCAACTCTTTTAACAGGGATACGATTTGGAATTTCAAACAATTCTTCTTACAAGATGACGTTTTTTTAAGACAAATATTGCAGTGAACTTGATCATGAATTACTTTTCTCACTGCATTACACACATTCTCTCTTTCACAAGTTTCTGCATGACCCTGATTATTATAGACTTTGCTTCTTCTATAGGAATTAATTCAGGGTTTGTAGAGAATTTCTCTTCAGATGGACAGGAGCATATTTGCATATTAGAGTAATAATCTCAACCTGACTGTCATCTCGTGACTCATCTGTCAATCTCCAGTATATCTTCACTTCTATGCGCGTGACCTTTTGTGTTTCTGTTTGTACAGCTTCACTTTTTTATTGACTATACAAATCACAACATGTAAATAGGAAAATGTTGGCGTTATTTTGTCACGTATTGAGAGCAGTATGCTAGCTGGAGCCGTTTACCTCCAGTCTTTGTGCTAAGCTAACGGCTGAAAACGCATATATTTCATCAACACTCGACCCATTAATACTCACACTTACTATTCTATATTACGATACATTACGAGCTCATGAAGGGGAACAAACTTCTCAGGAAAGGAGACTTATTAAACACAACTGCAGAGGTTTAATTAAGAAAATTATAGAAATCATTCAAAATGAAAAAAGATGCTAAAAACAGGAATGAACAGACAAGATCCAAGAATCCTCAAATCAGCTCCATCACACAGAACAGAGAGAGATTATACAGTCTGAGTCTGTCCATTACTGTATTAATATTATATTTAAAGCAGTTTACATATGAAGCGCAAGAGAATGACTTTCAACACTGTAGGCAAATATATCCATAACATCCATATAAATGAAAATAAATCTTGGCTGTTATTTGCACACAAAAAACTTTCTAAACTTTATGGAATGAATGAATGAATGAATGAATGAATGAATGAAGTTTTATTATTGTGTCATGCGTATGATTAAGCCCAGCCCGCATGGACTTACAAGACACCAACATTAATAAGCATAAGTAAGAGGATTAATATACAAGATAGATATACAAAATAGACATGGATTACATCTACATACATTACAGACGCTTTTATCCAAAGCGACTTACAAATGAGAACAACAGAAGCAGTTAAACTAACAATAGGACAACAATATGCAAGTGCTATGACCCTTTTCAGTTTAATCTAACGCAGTGCCAGTTTTTTTTTATATTGATTCATCAATATTTGTGCATTTGAATGTTTTCATACATGAAGCGTTGTATGTTTTAGATGCCTTCAATACATAGATATTCCACAGTAGGATCTGCAGGAAACATGAGAGGAAGAAGAGAAACTGTACATGACTGAAGTCAAGGGTATTCAACTATCAACAGTTATTGATGAAGCATTTACAGACTGATTGATAGTTTAATGTTATAAAGCTGTCAGTATAAATGAACGTGTCGTACCTCTGTATAATGATCCAGCAGTCACACTGACTTCAGTTTCTGATGCTGGATCAGCTGGATCTGTGGATCACGTCTGTTAGTTCAGTTCAACACATAATGCCACATATACACAACATCATCATCACATAATACTGGAGCTTCACATCACAGAAATGATGAATATGTGCACGAGTCTGTCATCTATTATCTTCTTACTTCACTCTCAAGCTGTCAGGAGGAGAATGGCAGTAGTTGAGAAGAGACTGTACTGTATTACTGTATTACTGTATAACTGTGTTACTGTATAATTTATTCCTGGTTTATATGAGAGTGAAACACAGTTGAGCTTCTGCAAATAAACCTTCAGCTTGAATGAAGGACATAAGCCTTATAATTCCTAAAGCCGACCTCCTACATGGGTCATACTAGGCTTTAATACACTCGTCTGATTTATGCAATATATCATGTATGACCCATGTAGGAGGCCAATATTGGGGATTATAAGGATTGTTATGCAGTTTATGACTTTGACCACTAATATTTTACAACTCCAAAACGTATGAAGCCATCAGAAAGAGTAGAGCCAATCTGTGGAAGTTTCCACAAATCTGTCAGAAAAGAGTGTTTTCTCACCTGAATACTTGACAGTGTATCTGACTGAGATCTCGAGTCGATTTCTGCGAGTAAGCTGACATCTCCACTCTCTGTTGTCATCTTCATTCAGGAGTGTTGTAGTCAGAGTGATGATACAGTGATATTGATCTGATGATGATGATATCTGATATCTGGAGTCTGTCTTCAGATCAACACCAGCCTGATTCACCCACAACAGCTCAAGTCCCACAGCACTGACCAAATAATCACAGGAGTATAGAGAATACAACCGACAGGAGAGAGTCACAGAACGGCCTGGACTGATCTCAGTCTGTGAGGATGAAGATGAAGATGATGAAGAAGATGATGATGAAGATGATGATGATGAAGAAGATGATGATGATGAAGATGATGAAGAAGATGATGATGAAGATGATGAAGAAGATGATGATGATGATGATGAAGACACTGAAACTGAACACAAGACACAAATCACAGACTCTTCAATCATCATCTGAGTTTAAAGGGAGAATCTGCCCTTTTTAAATTGACCACATAATCATAAACTTACCATGAAGAACATGCAGATAAACATAAGCATCAGGTCCTTGTTGTTCTCCATTCACATATTGTTGACAGGTGTATATTCCATAATCTTCTACTGTGACGTTCTTGATGTTCAAAGAGCAGTCAGACTCCAGACTCAGTCTCTCATGTCTCTCTGTGTCTTTATTCTTTATCCCTCCAGTAATCAGTTCATCACTGTTCTCGTAGGTCCATGTAGTTGATTTGCAGTCAGAAAGAGCTTTATTACAGGACAGAGAGACATTTTCACCAGAACTGATGAACACATGATCCAGTCCACTGGTTCCTGAAACACAGTATATCTCAGTGATCATTATGATATATATTAATAAATGAAACATAAAACACACCAGCATAAAAAGCAGAAGTTTTAAATCATAGTATTTTTCCTGACTTAAAGCAAACAACACACTCTCCAGAATAAACTATTAGTCTTTATCAGAGAGCTGTTCAAATCACTGACACACTCTTAATATGAAGATAATTCTTCATCATCAGATGTTTGAGTGACACTATGTCCAGTATCAGGAATAATACAGTATGATCTGTGTGTATCAATACACAACTCTGAGATCACAACGTGAATGTGTGCAAGAATAAACTGAGCATGTTCAAATGAACTCTTTCCAGACTAATTCCACTAAATGTCTTTAGAGAAAATACAGATTTCTTTACCTGTGAGAAGTGAAGAGAGAATGATCAGTCCCAGCAGACACAGATCACACTTATCAGCCATTTTCTGTTTCTGTCAGTCTTCCTCTTCATTATATATAGTTACAGCTCCTCCTTTAAACATCAGCAGCTCCTCCTGTGGTTATTAGCTTCCTCTCATCTGACCAACCGAGTGTTTACATCCGTTGCTATAAAGTGACATACTGTATATAGACTGTGTACTTTAACACTGAGGATTTTGCTCTGTGGCCTTTAATGGTCTTGACTCTGAGTGACACTCAACTTTCCTCTACAAACCCCCATGTAATGTGTTGAGTGAGTGTTGACAGCACCCTCATCAGTCTAAACGCTTCCCTCCTAAGCGTCAGGGACCCTGGGCCTAAGATAACGCTGATCATCCAGGAAGGAAGAGGGGAGGGTTAAAGATTGGCCTTAAAGAAAGGCTGTCACATTTTTCGCCTTTTTTCGCCATCATCTTGCTTATTTGGGGGAAATTAATTTAATATTCCACAATAATATTGATCTGCCTGCATTGACACCATTATATGATAACTGAACTGAGCTTGACGATGACATCACAGTTTTCTCCAGAGCAGCTATGTATTTAAATGAACTAAATTAATAACTTTTTTACAACAAAAATGAACCCTCACTGAACTTACTTAAGCTGGACTGTGACGGCAGAAATAATTCAGCCCCGGGCGTGGAAAGCCATCCCCGGCGTGTCAGAATGGACACAGTGACACGAGGCTACATATATAGAAATATAACATATATGTTATAACATTTAATAATCCATAAGCATTTCACAGATTCTATGTACACTAATTGTATAAAACAATTCTGTCAGTACACCATAAGTTATAAACATGAACTAGATCAATGTGATTAATGCCATTCATAGTTTCCATCCTTATCCTGTGTCTCCCTCTAGTGGGCAAGCAACATTTATTTATTATACGAGTTTTAAACACTTATGAAAACAACATATAATTATAAAATATATATAAATATAACATTCATGCATTTATAATACTTGGAATTTTAAGAATTTTGCGTTTTTATTTTATAATATTACAATTTGTGATTTTCCATGATTAAATCATGATAAGTAGTTTACTTTATTATATATTTTTAATTCATGTTAATTTTTTATTAACCACTGAAATCACTTGAAAATGAGTGTGATGTGTCCAGTTGAGTGTGCTTAGTACAGTAGAGGTGGGTTAATACACGTTTTAGTGTTTAAAACTAATGAGGCCTCATTCAGAAATGTCATAAGCTGACAGGGGTCAAAAGGTCAAAAAAGGGTCACGCGTCCATAAGGAGACGGAATGTTGTAGGACCCTGAAATTCTAGGTTTTAGTGGTTTTGGAGGGGTCTGGTCCTGGTTTTGAGTGGTTTGGGTTAAGGTTTTAGTGGTTTTGGAGGGGTCTGGTCCTGGTTTTGAGTGGTTTGGGTGGTTTGGGTTAAGGTTTTAGTGGTTTTGAGTGGTTTGGGTTAGGTTTTAGTGGTTTAGGAGGAGTCTGGTCCTGGTTTTGAGTGGTTTGGGTTAGGTTTTAGTGGTTTTGGAGGGGTCTGGTCCTGGTTTTGAGTGGTTTTGGGTGGTTTGAAGATATTGAGATATTGATATCATGAGATAGTGACACTCTAATTCTTAACCGGAAGTGGCAGTATCTCCTAATTAGAAGTTTTCATTGAATCATGGGATTGAATCATTGAACCAAGGTCTTGGTGAGGCCTTTAACATGACACCATATTTATCTGAGCTTTGGGGGCGGAGCTATGGGACCTAATATATTTGTGTATCCAAAAATTATCTCGGTCTAGGAAAGTCGAACCGACTCGTAATTGGCATCATTGGAAAGGTCTCTGTGAGTGTTTTCCAATGACATCCTGGTTGTACCGCTGGGACATGGAGTGAAATCACTCCCAAGCATGCTCGAAGAAGATAGGCTCCCTAGCGTGATCCCATTCAGTCGACGTCGACTACGTCTGATGTTCTTGACAGAAAGGGAACATAAAACTCTCCAGAATAAACTATTAGTCTTTATCAGAGAGCTGTTCAAATCACTGACACACACTTAATATGAAGATAATTCTTCATCACAGGGCCGGCCCTGACCAATTTGCTGCCCTAGGCAAGATTGTACCTGGTGCCCCATGCATCACAGCCCATTTCACCCCTTCATTGTGTTCATGATTATATAGACTATATATATATATAGACATATAACAGCCTAAACACAAATAGCAAGAGCATTACATCTAACATTCTAGTCAAATCACCTTTTATATATAGCGCTTTTTATAATACAGATGAAACTGAGAAATGTCTTCTTAAATGTTAATTTTACATAAAACATTGCTATTTTAATAAAACTGTATATAAATATCATTAGGCTACTAATTTTGGCAAAAAAAAAGAAAAAAAAAAAGAAAAGCGCCATATATCCCCCCAAACCTGCACAAAGAGTAAAACATTGATTAAAAAAGTGATAGTAGGCCTATATGCGTCTAAAAAACTGACATGATTGTTACAAAATCCCACTGTCTGCGGCCTCTGGAGAACTCAGAACAATTGCTAACATAAAGTTTAGGTAAAAATAACTACCATTAAATTATAGTATCTTACTACTGTGCAATTAGATAAACTGTTCATTCACTACATCACTTTACCTCTGTCTTTATCCCCTTGTATCCTCTTATCTTCTCTTCACACTGTATCTATCGCAGACTATAATGCTAATTTATAATGTGTCATGTAAATTCGGCCATCTGTCACAGGTAACTTTCACTGTGTCTAGACCCGGCGCGAGCTGCCAGGCCCGTTTCTACAGGGGTACTTGTGCAAAAGCAGTGCTGTCTACATTTGATGTGGCGAGAGGCGACGCTACACAGCAAATTACCAACAACTGATCGCGCGCGCTCTGTTTTTGACGCACTTCAAGCACTCGCTGGGCGGAGGAAGACTGATGCACTGGACCGGAGTCGGGGGACTTAGTTAAGTTTTTGTAGAGTTTTTTTGCTTTATTTGGTAGTATTTCGAATTAATGGTTTTAAAATAGTATTAGTAAAAAAAAAAAAAAAAAGGGAAAAAAATCACTCGTTCACTCATTTTGGCGCCCCCTATGGATGTCGCCCCTAGCAATTGCCTATTCTGCCTATGCCGTGGGCCAGCCCTGCTTCATCATCAGATGTTTGAGTGACACTATGCCCAGTATCAGGAATAATACAGTATGATCTGTGTGTATCAATACACAACTCTGAGATCACAACGTGAATGTGTGCAAGAATAAACTGAGCATGTTCAAATGAACTCTTTCCAGACTAATTCCACTAAATGTCTTTAGAGAAAATACAGATTTCTTTACCTGTGAGAAGTGAAGAGAGAATGATCAGTCCCAGCAGACACAGATCACACTTATCAGCCATTTTCTGTTTCTGTCAGTCTTCCTCTTCATTATATATAGTTACAGCTCCTCCTTTAAACATCATCAGCTCCTCCTGTGGTTATTAACTTCCTCTCATCTGACCAACCGAGTGTTTACATCCGTTGCTATATAGTGACACTATACCAGTGTAACTTTGTCCTCTCTGTAGATTGGGCTCATATGTGACCCCGCCTGTAAAACCCCGGCTAAAGTCGCAGAATCGAATTATGAGTTAAATAGTCATAGCCATAAAAATGACAAAAATTGGCCATGTGTGTTTATTGCTGTAAAGTAAATGATAGATTATACCAATGGTTTTGAGATGCAATACTTACATTTTCCTTTATAACATGATAAATACTGAAATTAAGGATTTTATTGACACTACGTTATACTTTTGCGGAAAACCCCCCCCCCGGCCGTGGGCTTCCTCAACATTGATTTCAATCGTCTCTGGGTTTATTTCGCGCAACAACACTGCTGATTCTTATATCATTCGGTTCAGGAACTTCTTTTCTATGTCTTTTCTATTAGAAAGAGTAAAACCAGACTTGAATATCAATCCGCGAGCGGTAATCAGGTCATCACAATGAAAAAAAAGGAGATGTCAGCCGCGTTTAGATGTCTGTGGTGATTTTTTTTCTTGTCATAGCCAATATTTTAAGAATTGCTTATTTGTTTTGTAGCTCAGTATTCTGCCAGTAATATTAAACTTATTTTAAGGATATTTTTGGCCTGCTACGTGTTATTTGCTGGATGGCAATGCGTTGTTTTGACATCTGACACGGCGACACCGAAGTATGAGCAGGAACGGAAAATAGCTGCTTGCTTAAACAGCTTGCTTGATATTAATCTCGGTGGAATTGCCCCAAATTATGATGTAACCGGTTTTGTGTGTGAGTAAATGATGACAGAATTGTAGTTTTTTTGAGGATACAAAAAAGAACACTGAGGATTTTGCTCTGTGGTCTTGAATGGTCTTGATTCTGAGTGACACTCAACTTTCCTCTACAAACCCCCATGTAATGTGTTGAGTGTTGGATGTAAACCCGGGGTAGGAACTGGTTCATGTAATCTGGATTAAATAATCAGATTCCAAATATATAGGACTTGTATTTAGATTACATTACATTTTAATATACTTGTAGTCAGACTACAATTACTTTGTGTCCCAGACATCAAGACGAACTGATTCATCGTGCACAGCAGTTAATAAAGATTATCAGACAAGTTGAAAGATCAAATAAGAAACTAATAGACATAGCATACAGTTTTATGGTTGAAAATGAAATAAAATGTTCAAATGAAGATGTGTTGAATTTGCAGGGCGGCCTCAACCTAATTTAAGTTTGAGCTTGGCCTGCGAACTTAAGGGTCATAGGAAGAGAGTGTGTGTGTGTAGCTATAGTTACATGACATGTTTCAGGGTGTTAAAACCACATGTGTTTTTGAAGAGAGCTTGGAGCATCTCTTGCTTCACAGATAGAAAAGGTGTGAAGCCGAAGAGAGGTCAAAGTGAACAGGGGAACTTTCCATATAGAGCTTTTGGTGTGTGTGCTGCATAAGACAAGGGTGATAAGATCTGTAGATAATCTGAATATGTGCTTTCACAAGCTTACGTTAATGAAAGTCCTAAACATTACCTTATAAGGGAATTAACTGTACTAAGGCCTTCTTGTAAGAATAAAGTACTTCAAAGACAAGTGGGTTTGCTTTTCACTGCAGTCTCACCACTAAACAGATCATTTCCACAACAAGCGGGACAACTCCTCTAAGTTTTATAATGGGAGTGAATGGCTGAAAAAAATTTAAAACCCCAAAAAGTGCATCCATTCATGATAAAAAAAATACTCCACACGGCTCCCGTGGGTTAATAAAGGCCTTCGGAAGCGAAGCCATGGGTTTTTGAAAAATACCCATATTTATTAGCCTGGGTGCCAGCCCGAACCCCACCCACAATATTTTTTGGTCGGGAAGTTCGGTCTGGACTCGCTCCGTTGAGGAGCTATTATGCCCGAACAAAAATTGTTCGGACCAATCAAATTGTCAGGGCGGGCTTTATACGATGATGGACAGATAAGCAACGGTAACGTCATCATCCACGTCATCAACGAGCGCTTGGGTTGAATTCAAATGACTGCCGCTGAAGAATTGAGATTTCACGAGTTCACGCTTACAAATAAGTCAGATAGAATAAATGCATATTTGGCGTGCTGTCTGAGGAGAGGCTTCGGGCTCGGTATTCGGCCCGAACCCAAAGTACTCCCCCCGTATTCCTGGCTGTGGAAGAACAAGCCAAGAGTGAGTGCAGGGATGCTGAAAACTGTCATGGTAGGTGAGTTGACCGAGTGAATAAATATATGCTTTCCTCTCATGCTGATAGACGGTTGATTGGATTGATTATTTGTACGTGCTCCTCCTGAAATTTGTTTATAAAACATCATGTGTAGATTCCGCCATCGCGTCTGTTATAGAAGATATCGACAGCGCATTAATTTTAAAAGAGGAACAGAGAACCGCGATCGGAAACATGAATGAAAAACATACGTCACTTACTCCGTTGCTCTGATTGGTTGTAGGTCTATCCAATTGAGTGCAGAGGAATTTTTTTTCCTGGTTCGGTTGAAACACGCCCCATAATCACAGCTCAATGGAGAAGTATCAGACTCACATTCTGACTAGAATTGAGTATGACGACGTCAGGCTACATATTTATAACTTTATAATCTAAAATAACTAGCTTCCGCCAGAGGCATCCTACCCAAATTGACTTGCGCCACAAGAGTAACCTGTGACACATGTATGATGTAGGATGTACTGTAGGAGTATCAATAGGGCTGAAGCTGCTCTTCTATAATATATAATATATACATTGTGTGTCGGGTCAGGGGTTAGTCTTCCACCGTAAATCGATGCGTATGGACGTCTGGCTGAAGCTAGTGATTATAGTTTATAAAGTTTTAAATATGGGTATTTTCCTTACACAAACACATGGCTTCACTTCAGAAGGCCTTTATTAACCCCCTGGAGTAAAAGTGGAGCACATTTATCATGGATGGATGCACTTTTTTGGGCTTCAAATTTTCTCCAGCCATTCACTGCCATTATAAAGCTTGGAAGAGGACATTTTTTAATATAACTCTGATTGTGTTCGTCTGAAAGAAGAATGTCATATACATCTAGGATGACTTGAGGGTGAATAAATCTGGGGCTAATTTTTTTGGGGGGGGGGTGAACTATCCCTTTAAAGACATACATCATTCTTATGAAAATACCTGAGATAGCTTGATGAACACAGATATATTATCGCTATCATGTGTTTGTCTTCAGTTTCATCTCTATTTGCATGTTATTATATCCATATTGGCATTTCCTGAAACGTCATAAGTGAATCTCTTCTATGAATCTCACTTGTGGACTTTCTGCGCGAGGTGAATCAGTGTGTACTGGGCTTCCAGTATGAATGAAATAGAATTGACATGAGAGTGTTTGGCACTCCATATCGCTATCATCTCCCCATTTTGGGTAAAAATAGAAAAATAATACTAAAGTACTTTGTAACGTAGTTACTTGAGTAGTTTTTAAGCAAACTACTTATTTACTCTTACTTGAGTCATATTATTTTTCAGTACTTCTACTTGTACTCAAGTAAATTATTACTTAAGTAGCAATACTTTTACTTAAGTACAATTTGTTAGTACTCTTTCCACCACTGTGTGTGAACACGTTTCAAAATCAAATGCCATGTTTCTGTCTCTATCTCTATATTAAGATCCCTAGCCCAGGTAATCCGCAGACTATCAGAATCCAAAGGGCAACATGTGAAAAAGGTATTATAAATCGTAGAGATGGCCCCTCTTTGATAAGGATTGATATTTGATATGGACAAAGTCACGGACTTTTCAAGAAAAGCATCTGAAAAAGTGGAACCTTGGTAAGTTAAAAACTTGAGTCAACTGTTCAAAAGAAGCGAATGTTCCATCAAAGTAAAGATGTTTAATGGAAATAATCCCGTGGTCCACCCAGGCCACAAAAGCCTTATCAATGAGAGAGGGAGGAAAGAGGGGGTTAGAATGTAAAGGGCATAAAAGAGGTGTTGACTGAAAAGTAAAATGCCGCCTGAGTTGACGCCAGATCTTAAGACTATTTTTAACTATAACATTACTGGAGAAGTTTAAAGGTGATAACGAGAGAGGAAGACACAAAAGAGACGTAAGCGAAGTGCTGCCACAAGCAGCCTCCTCGATCCTTAACCAGGGTGGAGGCTGATCGTTGGGACAGCACCAGATTAACATATTACTAACATTTGCAGCCCAGTAATAAAACAAAAAGTTAGGTAGTGCTAAACCCCCCAGTTCCTTAGTTTTTTGTAAAATGCCTTTCTGTATTCTTGGGGTTTTTCCATTCCAAATAAATTGAGAAATAGTGCAATCTAAAGAGTGAAAGAAACACTTTTGTTTAACTGTAATTTCTCTCCTCTGTTGGATCGATTGACCGAAGATCTTCATCGTTGGTCTCTATTGCCTCTTTCTCTTGCGGGTAGGATAAATTGTATAAAAATGAATGTACTGCCTAAATTTCTGTATCTTTTTCAATGCATACCGGTTTTTATTCAAATAGTTGAATTGATTTAATGATGTCTTAAATGGCAATTTTGAAAGAGGGTAAGCTATGGCTGCAGAATTTATAGGCAAGAGTTCACTCTTATGAAGATTCAGTTTATACCCCGAAACCTGCCCAAATTCCTTCAGTAGATCTAAAACGTGGGGTATAGATCTGTCTGGCTCAGAGACAAAAAGTAAAAGGTCGTCGGCATATAAAGACAGTTTGTGCACAGCGCCCCCTCTTATAATGCCCATCATTTGACTAGATCTAAGGGCCACTGCCAATGGTTCAATAGCGATGGCGAACAATAAGGGGGAAAGGGGACAGCCCTGCCGAGTACCACGTCCAAGGGGAAAATAATCAGAATAATCATTTTCCCCTCCTCGATAACGTTCTGCCTGGCGTTATCGACCAGGCAGAACAATCCTTCCAACAACTACAGATCATTTCTCAAATAGCTTACCTGATCTGTCTCAGCTGCTCAGTGAACCCAAACAAACAGATGAACTAGAGGAAATGACTAGCACTATGAGCACCATTTTCTCTAGTACATTAGACATCGTTGCACCAATTAGATTAAAAAAGGTTAGAGAGAAAACTAAAGCACCATGGTACAACAGTGTTACGCATGTTCTAAAGAGAGAAACTCGTAATTTAGAGCGTAAATGGAAACAAACTAATCTAGAGGTCTTTAGAATCGCATGGAAAGACAGTATGTCACGTTATAAAAAGGCCCTAAAAGCAGCCAGGGCTGAGCATCTCCGCAAACTAATAGAAAACAACCAAAACAATCCAAGGTTTTTATTTAACACCGTCGCTAGACTAACAAATAAACAGACGTTACCGGAGCAAAATATTCTGTCACAGTGTAGTACTAATGATTTTATGAATTTCTTCACTGAGAAAATAGAAAGCATCAGAAACACAATTGTAAATGTACAATCTTTAATGGTGTCTTATGATTCAGCCTCAATTATCACCCCGCAAGAACAATTACAGCGCTTTGCAACTATAGGACAGGAAGAGTTAAATAAACTTATCATTGCATCTAAACCAACAACGTGTTTATTAGATCCAATACCAACTAAACTACTGAAACAAGTGTTACCTGTAGTGGAAGAGCCTCTTCTCAATATTATTAACTCGTCTTTATCCTTAGGTCATGTTCCAAGAATATTCAAGTTGGCAGTTATAAAACCTCTTATTAAGAAACCACAATTAGATCATAATAACCTAGCAAATTACAGACCCATTTCAAATCTTCCATTTATGTCTAAAATACTAGAAAAAGTTGTGTCCGCTCAACTGTGCTCTTTCTTGCAAGAAAATGATATCTATGAAAAGTTTCAGTCAGGATTCAGGCCGCACCATAGCACAGAAACTGCACTCGTTAAAATCACAAATGATTTACTTTTAGCTTCTGACCAAGGCTGTATCTCAATACTAGTTTTACTCGATCTTAGTGCTGCGTTCGATACTATAGATCACACAATACTCTTAGACCGACTACAAAACTACACTGGTGTTCAGGGACAGGCATTAAACTGGTTTAGATCGTACTTATCAGACCGTTACCATTTTGTCTGCGTAAATGGGGAAAAATCGAAGATAACGTCAGTAAACTACGGTGTACCGCAAGGATCTGTGTTAGGCCCTCTGCTATTCTCAATATATATGCTGCCACTTGGTAATATTATAAGAAAACATGGAATTAATTTCCACTGTTATGCTGATGACACTCAAATATTTATTTCATCACGACCAGATGAAAACGCTAAATTATCTAAATTAACAGAGTGTGTTAAAGATATAAAATACTGGATGACATGTAATTTTCTGCTATTAAATTCAGATAAAACGGAGGTATTACTTATTAGTCCAAAAAACTGCCCACAAAACCTCTTACAATACAACTTTAATTTAGAAGGGTGTCCTGTTACTTTATCCTCTACAGTAAAAGACCTGGGTGTTATATTAGACCGCAACTTGTCTTTTGAAAATCATATTTCATATGTTACAAGAACAGCCTTTTTCCACCTTAGAAACATTGCTAAGCTACGTAACATGCTATCTGTTTCTGATGCAGAAAAGTTAGTTCATGCATTCATGACCTCGAGACTAGATTACTGTAATGCTTTATTAGCTGGTTGTCCTGCATCCTCAATAAACAAGCTACAGTTAGTCCAAAATGCCGCCGCTAGAGTTCTTACTAGATCAAGAAAATACGATCATATAACACCAATTCTGTCGTCTCTACATTGGTTACCTATAAAGTTCCGTATCAATTACAAAGTATTGCTACTGACCTATAAAGCCCTAAATGGTTTAGCTCCCGTGTATTTAACGGAACTTCTATCGCCCTACAATCCATCGCGCTCTTTAAGATCACTAAATTCGAGGCTTCTGGTCATTCCTAGGATATCTAAGTCCACTAAAGGAGGGAGAGCTTTTTCACATTTAGCTCCTAAACTGTGGAATGGCCTTCCTGATATTGTTCGAGGCTCAGACTCGCTGTCCCAGTTTAAAACTAGATTAAAGACGCATCTCTTCAGCCAGGCATTCACATAATACTTACATTTTATACTACAGTTGAATCAGATTGAATGCATTAATATTGCGAACAGCAGCTACGCTAATTATTTCCCATATGCTTTTCTGTTGTTATCTCGGGACGCTAGTCCCGAGGTAAATACAGATCGTCAGCTCCAGTTTGTATCCAGCCTCTCATGGAAACTACAGATTCTCCAACACCCGTGCAGAGACGACTCGGCGCCTATGAAGAGACGACTCGACGCGGGCGATGTTTATGCCCTAAATCAATACATGATTAACTAACTGTATTTCTCTATGTACATTTCTGAAATGCACTTTCTGTAAAGCTGCTTTGAAACAATATGTATTGTGAAAAGCGCTATACAAATAAATTTGAATTGAATTGAATTGAATTATTTGTGCGGACACGAGCCAAAGGAGAAGCATAAAGAAGTTTAATCCAAGAGATGAATTTACAGCCAAATCCAAACTTTTTTAATGTATGGAACAAATAAGGCCACTCCACACGATCAAATGCCTTCTCTGCATCCATCGAAATAACCAACTCAGGGGTGGTAGAAGTTGAGGGAGAGTACAATATGTCAAATAGACGCCTGACATTGTGAAAAGAGTGCCTTCCCTTGACAAACCCTGTTTGGTCTGTAGAAATGATTGAAGGCAAAACAGCCTCAAGACGCCTTGCCAGCATTTTAGCTAATATTTTAACATCCACACATAATAAAGAAATAGGGCGATAGTTACTACAGAGAAGGGGGATCCTTGCCTTTCTTCAATAAAAGTGAAATTGTGGCCTGTCTTAAAGTAGGAGGAAGTATGCCGTATTGTAAAGATTTGTTAAACATATTTAGCAGTAGTGGGGAAAGTTTATCTGTAAATGCTTAAAAAAATTCAATAGGAAAACCATCAGGCCCCGGAGATTTCCCATTCTGCATGGAATGTAACGCATCTTTAATTTCGTCTTCCGTAAAAAGTTCATCCATCCTAGAAGATGCCTCTGGGTCAATGGAAGGAATGTTTAGGGGCCCGAGGAAACTATCTAACTGAGCCTCATCAGATGAACACTCAGAAGTGTATAACAAGGCATAAAAATTCCTGAATTGGTCATTAATAGTTTGAGGGTTAATAGTTGTGCCATTGACAGTATTAATTTTTAAGATATGTTGAGCCGAGACAGATTGTCGGATTTGGTGAGCCAATATTTTGCCTGGCTTATCACCAGATTCATAATAGCTATGACGAGACTTAATGCTTCTATTGCACCGTCGGAAGCCAATATATCAAATTCAGACTTTTTAGTAAGCAATTCTTTTATAAGTTCAGGTTCAGGTGCATCCTCGCATCTGGACTGCAGGTCAGCCAATTCCCTAGAGATAGAGATACGCCTTTCAACAGTGTTTTTTTTTTTCCGAAAGGCAGAGAAAGAAATGATCTCTCTACGTAAATAAGCTTTGCATGCCTCCCAAATTGTTGACGCTGACACGTCTGAATTAACATTAATGGAAATGAAAAGATCAATGCGACCATCAATGTTTTTTATGAAATCCGGGTCAGTAAGAAGAAATTAGTTAAAACGCCATGGGGATCGCGTAAAAGGACACACCAGGAAATGAGATATCAACTATGATAGTAGCGTGATCTGAAATAACTATAGGACTGTAAAAAAAATTGTTAACAGAAGAAAGCAGCTTGTTGTCAACGAGAAAGAGGTCAATTCGAGTAAAAGTACCATGTACGGGAGAAAAAAAAGAAAACGTCTCAGGTTACGTATGTAACCCTGGATCCCTGATAGGGAACGAGACGCTGCGTTTGAGACGCGGTGGGAACGCCCTGCGTGATTGCGTCGTGAAGCACGTGTATAATCAGTCCAATGGAAAGACGAGACGTCATAGGCGGGTGACGTCATCGACCAGGAAACTATAAGGCAGCCCCGCTGACACAGATCGCGTTAGCTTCTGAAAAAGTCTGAAGCAAGTCGGTCAGGGCATGCAGGAAGTATGGCAGGCGAACGCAGCGTCTCGTTCCCTATCAGGGAACCAGGGTTACATACGTAACCTGAGACGTTCCCTTTCAAGGGAACTCGAGCTGCGTTTGAGACGCGGTGGGAACCCCATACCCACTACGCCATAATGCCAAATGCCCGTTCTGTGTGAAGTCCTTGCGCACACTAAGAAGCAAGCAACCTGACCCCAGGAGTGGAGAGGTCTAGATCATAAAATCTGACGAATGTATGTGGTGAGGACCAGCCCGCCACATTACAAACATCTTGAATAGAAACTCCTGAAATTAAAGCCTTAGAGGCAGCCATACTCCTCGTGGAATGAGCCCGGACAGCCAAAGGTGAAGGCTGTCCGGCCGCTTCATAAGCCAGTGAGATAGCCTCAACTGCCCACTTGCTCATCACCTGTTTAGATGCAGGGCAACCTTTCCTGGTTGACCCAAAGCAGACAAACAATTGTTCTGATTTACGCCACAGGGCAGCTCTGTGGACGTAAGCATCCAAATCCCGCACAGGGCATAACAGATTAAGATTTTCCTGATCTGGGGTATTAAATGGTGGAGGATAAAAGGCCTGCAGCACTATTGGCCCCGCAACATTAGTAGGGACCTTAGGGATGTAACCCGGTCTAGGGTGAAGAAATGCCTTCACCATACCAGGTGCAAACTCCAAACATGAAGGAGCAACCGACAATGCTTGCAAATCTCCAATTCTCTTAATAGAAGAAATAGCGAGAAGAAATAAAGTTTTTAGAGTGAGGAACTTTTCTGAAACCTCTTCGATGGGCTCGAAGGGAGCCAAGGCCAGACCCTCAAGTACAATGGCCAAATCCCAAGCCGGTGCTCTAGAGTGCAATGCAGGTCTCAACCTCAATGTACCACGGAGAAAACGAATAATTAGAGGATCTCTCCCAAGAGAAGTGCCCCCCAGAGGGGTGTGGTAGGCCGATATAGCCGCCACATATACTTTCAAGGTAGAAGGTGATAATCCAGCAGAGAAACGGTCTTGCAAAAAATCAAGAACTGAACCAACAGGGCAGTTAACAGGATCTAGGTGACGTACACCACACCAGGTAGAGAATAATTTCCATTTCAGTGCATAAAGTTTTCTCGTGGAAGGTGCTCTGGAATGGAGAATGGTCTCAACGACCTCAGTCGAGAGACCGGATTCTATAAGCCGGGCCCCCTCAGAAGCCAGGCCCACAGTTTCCACAACTCCGGATTGGGGTGAAATATTGTGCCCGCTGCTTGGGACAGCAGGTCCCTCCTGACAGGAATCTCCAGGGGAGAGCCGTCCAGAAGAGACACTAAGTCCGAGAACCACACTCGAGATGGCCAGTGAGGGGCTACCAGTAACAGACGGACCCCTTCCCTGCGAACCCTCTCCAGAACACCCGGAAGCATTGATATCGGGGGAAATGCATACAGGCGTAACCTCGGCCACACCTGCACCATCGCATCCAGTCCGAGAGGAGCACGGTGCGTTAGGGAGAACCACATGGGACAATGTTACGTCTCTGATGATGCAAACAGATCGACTTGAGCTTGACCAAATTTCTCCCAAAGGAGCTCCACCACCTCGGGGTGAAGTCTCCACTCTCCAGGCCTCAGCCCCTGCCTCGACAGGATATCCGCTCCCAGATTCTGATGCCCCGGAATATATACTGCCCTCAGTGACAGCAATTTCCCCTGGGCCCATAGGAGGATCTGATGGGCCTGCCTCCATAAATGACGTGACCTCAGACCCCCTGATGGTTGATATAAGAGACCACCGATGTGTTGTCCGTGCGGACAAGCACATGGTGACCTCTCTACTCTGGCAGGAAGTATTTGAGAGCTTGGAATACCACCATCATTTCTAGCCGATTTATGTGCCAAGAACATTGATGGTCCTGCCAAAGACCTTTCGCCGAGCGGCCACTCATGACCGCCCCCCATCCTGTGAGGGAAGCATCTGTCGAAAGCGTTACGCGTCGACAAGAAGCCCCCAGCACTGGGCCCTGGGCGAGGAACCAAGGTTTCTACCACATGACCAAGGCACGAAGGCATCGCCGTGTGACCTTGATCGTGCGAAATGGATTTCCCCTCGGAGAAAACCCCTTGGTCCTGAGCCACCACTGCAGAGGTCTCATGTACAGAAGGCCAAAAGTGATTACGTTGGACGCAGCTGCCATGAGCCCCAACAGTCTCTGAAACTGTTTCACAGTGAGTGACTGGCCTAGTTTTACCCCCTTTACGGCTGTGAGAATCGCAGAAATACGTGCAGGAGACAGACGTGCTTGCATTGTTGTCGAATCCCAAATTACACCTAAAAAAGTGGTCCTCTGAGCTGGAAGGAGCACACTCTTCTTGGCGTTGAGCCGCAACCCCAACCTCTTTAATAGAGACAGAACGACATCTCGATGCCGAACTGCCATCTGCTCTGACTGAGCTAGAATCAACCAATCGTCTAGATAGTTTAATATGCGAATGCCCTGGAGTCACAGAGGAGCCAGAGCTGCATCCACACATTTTGTAAAGGTGCGGGGTGATAAACCTAGGCCGAAGGGAAGAACCCGATACTGGTATGCTTCGCCCCCGAAAGCAAACCTCAGGAACTTCCTGTGATGAGGATGGATAGATACATGGAAGTATAGACACAATAGACACGCGTCCTTCAAGTCTATTGTGACAAACCAGTCCTCGGACTGAATCTGTGACACAATCTGTTTGAGCGTAAGCATTCTGAACTTGAGTTTCTGAACTCTGCTGTTTAAATGACGCAGATCTAGAATAGGACGCAACCCCCCATCCTTTTTTGGAACAATTAAATAACAGCTGTAAAACCCTGACTCTCTGCTGGGAGGAGAAACCCTTTCTATAGCCCCTTTTTTTAGAAGCGTCCATAACCCATGGGAGACCATAACCATAACCAGAGCCTGCTCGGAGTTCACCACTGTGGGAAGAACCCCATGAAATCTGGGCGGACGAGAACCGAACTGAATTCTGTAACCCTTTTCTATTACATTCAGGACCCACTGCGAAATATTCGGTAGAAGTTTCCACGCTACCAGAAATTCCGCTAAGGGAACCAGTCTCTCGAGACTGGCCTCTGGATTTTGTTGAACAGTCATTTCGGTGCCCTGAAACAGCGAACCGGCAGGGAACAACCGAACTGACCCTCCTCGGAGGATCGTATGGGGACGCTGACACTTCGGTGCCCTGAAACGGCAAACCGGCAGGGAACAACCGAAGTGGCAGCGCTGCAACTCTCCTCTGAGAATCGCCCCCCAGAGGGCGCAGAGGAGAAACGGTTCCTCGAAACCGTCCCTCCCCGGGGGGGACCACCCTCAGAAGCCTGACAGCCTCGGCGTCAGGACTTCTTCTTAGTCCAAGCTTTCTTAGAGATGATGGTCCTCAGATCCTGTCTTCCTCTAACTGGCTTGGACTGCGACCGCCACCCAGACTCCCCAGGTTGTGGAGGAGCCCGAGCGGCGACACTCTGTTTCTGTTGCACTCTGTGCTGCTGTGAGGAGCTTGTAGACAGCCAAGACTACTCAGATTTAACAACACGAGAAGCAGTCTCGGAGACATTGGACCGGCGAGGAAGAAACCTCTGGAGCGCCACAGGCTGTTTTTTCGTTTCTTGAAACCTATCGACGACACAATTTATAGCGTCGCCGAACAGACTTGTAGGCGAAAGCGGCGCATCCAGAAGAACAGACCTATCTTTATCCTTTATATCTGAAAGATTGAACCATAAATGACGTTCTGTGGCCACCAGGGCTGCCATAGACCGACCCACAGATTTGGCCGTCTCCTTGGTGGCCCGCAGAGATAGATCTGTTGTGTAAGAACTGATTTTCCTGCTAAAACAAAACGCACCCTGCAATAAAGCCATAAAATGCACCCTGGACAGCAGATAGCAAAGACAGAGCACAGAACCTTGTCCTGCCCAAACTTATCTCCTTGTCCCCTTGTTTGACTTCAACTCATCCCCCCTCTCCCTCCTCAAGGCACTGAAAGTTCATTAAGAATGTCTATATAACACATATGGTGTATCTTGTGAATATGTTGTTTTTCCTTTTCATGTTTGGTATCATTTTAAGTGTCGCAGTGCGATTGGTAAAATGGTCTTAATTTCATTGCAGTCATTGGTTTAATGAGAAAGATTGAGAACTTAGGATAATCCTGTATCTCTCTGGCTGATATCTCTTTACGATATCCCAAGAAACCAGGTGCTACCCTCCTCGGGTACATGGATTGGCCCAAACAACTCTAAACAACATTTGTTTAACCCCTGTTGTTCTGGTCTGGTATTTAAGGTGAGGGGACAGAGCAATCTTTGGGAATCTTTTACCAGGATCACCCCCACACAGTAATGCATGTCAGTATTTTCCTGTTGGAAAGCCCTGACACATTACTGTGTCTTTGTCAGGAGAACATTGCTTACTTTTAGAGTCATCTTTGAGTAAATGATGTCATGTATTTTCTGAATTGGCTTTTAATCATTTACTTCTGTAATTGGCATGATACATTTTTACCTGACAAATAAATGTTACATCTTGATTTATTCTGAAGTATTCTGAAATCATTATTTTAATATATTAAGGAGGCTGGTGCTACCGCAAACCTTAGTTAAGGTAGGTCAAACTAAAGGCGCATGTATGAATGGAGCAGTAGGCACGTCATCTGAAGACCTTTTGATTTCTGTCTATCACTGGTTTAGCAAGTTGTATGGAAGTGGCTAAATTAAACTACACTCTCTAGTTCGAGTGAGCAGTAGGCAACCGACTTTAGGGGTATTAGCAAACCCTACATCCTCTGACTGAAATCAGAATTAACTGGTTTGTGTCCGTGAGAAACACGATTTGGCCGACGTGATCTCTAAGCGGCATTCAGGTCCATAATGATTTAATAACTGAAAGTATGGGATTACTCAGAATAATCAAAGATCTAAATTAATCCATAATCAATGCGTATGATTATTTTCTAATCAGAAATACGATCTAAATTTGATTATCATTTGAAATTGGAGTCAGATTAAGCGTAGAGCTAAAGTAATACTAAAACTAAGTTCCAATAAATTAAGTGAACTTCACTGGAGCGCTGAAAAGACATACATGCTTTAAACCTTCGCCAGGCCGTTGGATTCCGTCGTTGGGCCAATGGATGGTCCTTACAGTTGCGCGACGCAATTCTCAGCACTGACTTCCTCACAATTGTCCATGTCTTTCAGCAGGTCAGCCTGGTATGCTTGTAAAATAGCATCAACGGCAGCTGCATCAAATCGGAGCTGATTATGGTGGTGATTGGGATGCACCTTACCAGAGGGGATATAAAAGCAGAGAGTTGAGAATCTAAAAGGGGGCAGTTCAGCGAAGTTCAGGGGAGAAGTAGGACACGAAGGACAGAGTGCGGTGGGTGGAGTGGAGTGCAGCAATGACGGGTGACCGAGGACAGAGGGACAGGCAGAGGTAACGGAGAGAAGCTGCGAGAAGAGAGAAGTGTGATGTGGGACGGGCAGCGCCGGAGATTACTGTTCTATTTCAGCATACAAATGAGCCATCTGTCAACTTTCCATCTGGACCCGAGCAACTGCCTTATTCATATTGAGGTTTGTGGATTGCAGTGCTGATTCATCGTATCACGTGTGAAGAATTGTGTGACTTGCGTTGTGTGCACGAGTGTGGGACGTTGCAGACCGCGCGGGTGATGGAACTGTGACGAAGCTGTGCTGGCCAGTGAACATTGCGTTAAAACAAAGAAGGTGCTGAAGCTGCTGCTGAAGCTGCTGCTGAAGAGAATGCTGAAGGAAACGTAAGCCATGAATTATGTTCATGTCTCTCCTGTCTGCTGCTGAAGAGAATGCTGAAGGAAACAAGAATGCTGAAGGAAACGTAAGCCGTGAATTATGTTCATGTCTCTCCCTGTCTGCTGCTGAAGAGAATGCTGAAGAAAACGTAAGCCGTGGATTATGTTCATGTCTCTCCCTGTCTGCTGCTGAAGAGAATGCTGAAGAAAACGTAAGCCGTGGATTATGTTCATGTCTCTCCCTGTCTGCTGCTGAAGAGAATGCTGAGGCTAGAGAACGCGGAGGCTGAGCCAGCGTTTAAAGACTGCTTTTATTTAATAAAGAATAATATTGTTTCATTTTAAATTGGTGTCATGCCTCTCTCTTGTGGTTCACGGTCCGCTCCTCGGGGCGGTGCGGTGGTTCAGGGGTGGGCGGCCCGCTGGCGCTCCACCCCGACCTGTGACAATGAGGGTATAGGGTGTGATCTGGAATAGAGCCTCTGCGTGTCGACTTTGAGCGCTGTTAATTCACAGTATATTCCTGTAGGCTACTTTCTCTAAAACAACAAATATTACCCAGAATACATTACTTTCTATGGTATATTAGTGTTTTAATGGAAAATGGTATGATACTGTCAGAATTTGGCCGTTTTTTTACAGCAAGGTTTTACAGTGTCATTCAGCTCAAAAACAATGAGGTGCATCAGCTCAGATCCAAGAAGAAACACAGAGCCTGTGCTAACTGAAAGAAAACAAGCTGACAAAAAGATTGAACCCAATATTTGGTGAGAATATATCATAATAACCAGAGATTAATAAGCAGTTTTTTGTTGGCGGGGGACACGACTGACAGAACCTTGACAGAGAGAAGTGAAGAGAGAATGATCAGTCCCAGCAGACACAGATCACACTTATCAGACATCTTCTGTTTCTGTCAGTCTTCCTCTTCATTAAGTAAGGGATAATGTAGAGCGAGGCGGTTGTTATAGTGAATACAACCCTGACAGGTGAAGCGGAAGAGCCTTGAATCAGCTTGAAGGGGTGGTATTCGCTATAACAACCGCCTCGCTCTACATTATCCTGCTTATTACATGGCTACCCACCAAATAAATCAATAATCTAACACAAAATATTGATTTAAAAAGGAGTTTATTGATTTAAAAATGATTGTATTGCTTCCACTAAAAGAAAATAGTCTGTTCCATCTCTACGGTTATAATCCTGCGTCCATAGCAACGCTCTGTTTATCATGGCAACGGTGTGTGTTATACTCAGCAGCGTCAGTTATCAAGAAATAACACACCGCACTTTACATTAGAATTCAACCAAGCCATGTAATAAATATAGTTACAGATATCATTAGGAACATAACATCATCATCTCCTCCTGTGGTTATTAACTTCCTCTATTCTGAGGGTGTCGTGAGGTGTTTAAGACCCAATATCTAGCTCTCGGTTATTGAAGCGGCTTCTCAACTACAACTCGCTTCAGTGGACTTACAGATACATTACCAGCTCATGAAGGGGAATTAACATATTCCTAACAAACATCTCAGGAAAGGAGACTTATTAAACACAACTGCAGAGGTTTATTAAGAAAATTATAGCAATCATTCAAAATGAAAAAAAGATGCTAAAAACAGGAATGAACAGACAAGATCCAAGAATCCTCAAATCAGCTCCATCACACAGAACAGAGAGAGATTATACAGTCTGAGTCTGTCCATTACTGTATTAATATTATATTTAAAGCAGTTTACATATGAAGCGCAAGAGAATGACTTTCAACACTGTAGGCAAATATATCCATAAAATCCATATAAATGAAAATAAATCTGGCTTTTTATATGTAAAAAAAAAGTTTTTTTTCTCTGTTTTTTCTTTGTTTTCTGAGAAGAAGAAAATAAAACAATGAACAATCCTCTGTAAGTTTTTGCTATTGTAAATATTGCTGCAGATTGGCTCTAAACTCATCAGTATTTTATTTTAATATTGTCGGCATCTCTATTTCCTCTGGGTGCTTCGAGTCCTTCCTCCCTGCAAAATAAAAGCATTGACTGACCTCTCGTATGTGTTTTTATCATGATTGCAGATTGTTCCAGATCAGATGAGTGTGAATCATCAGATTGTGTGCGGCTCAAAACTCACCAGCTCTTCTTGCACAGATGATCTGAAGAAGAATCACAGTAGGAGCAGCAAACACTGCCATCTCAACAATAATCACAATCACTGCAGGAAACATGAGAGGAAGAAGAGAAACTGTACATGACTGAAGTCAAGGGTATTCAACTATCAACAGTTATTGATGAAGCATTTACAGACTGACTGATAGTTTAATGTTATAAAGCTGTCAGTATAAATGAACGTGTCGTACCTCCGTATAATGATCCAGCAGTCACACTGACTCCAGTTTCTGATGCTGTATCAGCTGGATCTGTGGATCACGTCTGTTAGTTCAGTTCAACACATAATGCCACATATACACAACATCATCATCACATAATACTGGAGCTTCACATCACAGAAATGATGAATATGTGCACGAGTCTGTCATCTATTATCTTCTTACTTCACTCTCAAGCTGTCAGGAGGAGAATGGCAGTAGTTGAGAAGAGACTGTACTGTATTACTGTATAACTGTATTACTGTATTACTGTATAATTTATTCCTGGTTTATATGAGAGTGAAACACAGTTGAGCTTCTGCAAATAAACCTTCAGCTTGAATGAAGGACATAAGCCTTATAATTCCTAAAGCCGACCTCCTACATGGGTCATACTAGGCTTTAATACACTCGTCTGATTTATGCAATATATCATGTATGACCCATGTAGGAGGCCAATATTGGGGATTATAAGGATTGTTATGCAGTTTATGACTTTGACCACTAATATTTTACAACGCCAAAACATATGAAGCCATCAGAAAGAGTAGAGCCAATCTGTGGAAGTTTTCACAAATCTGTCAGAAAAGAGTGTTTTCTCACCTGAATACTTGACAGTGTATCTGACTGAGGTCAAGAGTTGATCTCTGTGAGTAAGCTGACATCTCCACTCTCTGTTGTCATCTTCATTCAGGAGTGTTGTAGTCAGAGTGAGGATACAGTGATCTTGATCTGATGATGATAATATCTGATATCTGGAGTCTGTCTTCAGATCAACACCAGCCTGATTCACCCACAACAGCTCAAATCCCCATAACGGACCCAAGCATCACAGGAGAGTCTAGGATATGAATACAAATGACAGGAGAGAGTCACAGAGCGGCCTGGACTGATCTCAGTCTGTGAGGATGATGATGATGACGATGATGAAGATGATGAAGACACTGAAACTGAACACAAGACACAAATCACAGACTCTTCAATCATCATCTGAGTTTAAAGGGAGAATCTGCCCTTTTTAAATTGACCACATAATCATAAACTTACCATGAAGAACATACAGATAAACATCAGCATCAGGTCCTGGTTCTCCATTCACATATTGTCTGCATCTGTATGATCCATAATCTTCTCCTGTGACGTTCTTGATGTTCAGAGAGCAGTCAGACTCCAGACTCAGTCTCTCATGTCTCTCTGAGTCTTTATTCTTTATTCCTCCAGTAATCAGTTCAACTCTCCCTGAATGTCTGAATCTGTTCTCGTAGGTCCATGTAGTTGATTTGCAGCCAGAAAGAGCTTTTTTACAGGACAGAGAGACATTTTCACCAGAACTGATTAACACAGAACGCCCTCCTCTGGTCACTCCACTGGTTCCTGAAACACAGTATATCTCAGTGATCATTATGATATATATTAATAAATGAAACATAAAACACACCAGCATAAAAAGCAGAAGTTTTAAATCATAGTATTTTTCCTGACTTAAAGCAAACAACACACTCTCCAGAATAAACTATTAGTCTTTATCAGAGAGCTGTTCAAATCACTGACACACTCTTAATATGAAGATAATTCTTCATCATCAGATGTTTGAGTGACACTATGCCCAGTATCAGGAATAATACAGTATGATCTGTGTGTATCAATACACAACTCTGAGATCACAACGTGAATGTGTGCAAGAATAAACTGAGCATGTTCAAATGAACTCTTTCCAGACTAATTCCACTAAATGTCTTTAGAGAAAATACAGATTTCTTTACCTGTGAGAAGTGAAGAGAGAATGATCAGTCCCAGCAGACACAGATCACACTTATCAGCCATTTTCTGTTTCTGTCAGTCTTCCTCTTCATTATATATAGTTACAGCTCCTCCTTTAAACATCATCAGCTCCTCCTGTGGTTATTAACTTGAACGTGAAACGTGTGAGAAGTGACACAGTCAAAGACGGCGCTGTGACACAGACTGAGCTGTTTAAAGCGATTCAGAGATGCTTTAAAGGCTATTTTGAATTTAATTTGCTGCAAAATGCGATGTTGCAACCCATGCAGCTCATTTGAAAAACGTTTCATTTTTGCATAATTTTTGCAAAAATATGTAAAATACGTTCTGTTGTGCACGTTTCGCAACAGTTTCAAAGGGAAATGACCAATGAGTGGCGCTAAAAGCGTGTGACAGTCTCTTTGTGTTGTGGTTTTGAGTTCTAGTATTTTCAGAAGTATGTCATCGCTGGCTGTGAGAACTCGGTTAGTTTGATAGCACTAGTTTAACCCACACACAACTGTGATCACCTCTCAAAACAGCTCCTCTTCTTTCTTAAAGTGGGTTTCTGAAGAAAAGAGAAACACAAGAACTACAACTGACTTCAGACACAGCCTTAGATGAAATCAGCTGAAGAGAAAAGAAGACATTAAACCTGTGAAGATCTCAGCAGAGGAGGATTAAACAACTCCACAAACAGCATTACCAGCTTCACTTATTACTAACCAGACTGACTTTATTTCTACCAGAAAGACTCAGGAGGCAAGATAACATCTGAATAAGATTTATTTAACAGTTGTATGCAAAATGCAATCAGTATCCCGTCAGTATCCAGATCCGAAGGGTAGAAGACACTCCCAGTTCCCGCCTGAAGATGAAGGCAGGATCGGAGCCTAATGGTGCGTTCAAGTCCTCCTGGGAAGTTCGCACGTACGAGGTGGGAAGTCGTGTTGATGAGGTGCGGTGCGTTCAAGTCAGTTTCGTCGGAGCAAGATGGCGGTGTACCTTCTTTTAATGAATATCACAAAAATACAGCAAGGTTTGCTAACTCTGCTTATAGAAAATGAAGAACAAACAATGCGCATCAGGTGTGTTTTTCTTTTTATGTTTTTAATTAACTTATGAAGCCAATGTAAATTAACTGAACATTATTATCATTATATAATTATTATATAGCCTAATTGTTATATGACAACTAGGCTATATCATATTTTGTGCAGAGAACTTACTTTGTTATAAATGAAAAAGCCTTACAATGTCACTGCTAAATACCTGTAAGTATTGTGATATATTTTACTATCACTTTTCTCCCTCTGTCATGTTCCAGACATGCAATTCTACAGTGCTACTCACTGACAGCCCACAGAGTTCTGAAAACTGGCTTACAATGGTAAGTCCTCCTGAACATGGATCCCCGCAGTTTTCAGAGTCACATGCGCCTCACTAGAGAGCAGTTTAACTGCTTTGTTGATCAGCTGAAAAGATCAGGGCTTTCAGATGATCAGCAGCCTGGAGGTCTAGCCCGACCTCCTGTAGTTCAGAAAGCCCTTGTGTTTTTGTGGTACATGGGTAATCAAAATTCCTTCAGAGAAATTTCTGACAAGTTCAATGTTTCCCGTGGAGCAGCTCATAATATTGTCCTTGAGATTTTGGATATCACCTGCTCGCTTGCTCACATGTACATAACATGGCCCACCGATTGTGAAAAAAAAGTCAATTCAGCTGTGTTTTATCGCTTATGTGGCATTAGGGGCATCATTGGGGCCATAGATGGGTGCCACATACACATTCAAAGGCCAGTTGTCAGAGGAGGTGATTATATGAATAGGAAAGGCTTCTATTCTCTTCTACTACAGGGCATTGTGAATGACCAAGGACGCTTTCTAGACATTTTTACAGGTGTCCCAGGCAAAGTACATGACTCAAGAATGTTACGAGCCTCTACATTTTTTGAAAAATGGCAGCAAAAGATGGGTACAAGTTACCTACTTGACTATCCCTTCATCATTACGCCCAAGCGTGAAAATGGTGCACTTACTGATGATGACCTGCAAAGGAACGTGAAAATCAGCCGTGGGAGGGTCGCAGTCGAGCAGGCCTTCGGGAGGATGAAATGCATGTGGAGAAGGCTGCGTGATCTTCAAAATACCAGGCTAGACATTTTGGTCAAAATAATTGTGGCAGCATGCACACTGCACAACATTAGTTTAAACGAAGGACAGTCATATGAATGTGACGAACATCCCCAAGGATTCCCACGACTCCAAGATGAGAACATTTAATCTTGTATTGTATGCATTTCCAGAATATGTACATAATTAAGTAACTATTTAGAAAAATATTTCTATTTTAGTACTGGCTACCTTTTTATTTTCTTAAGATTTTTTGAATTATATTTTTTCCTGAAATTTGTCAATTTTGTAGCAGAGAATATTTATCACTTCTGTGATTTCAAAAGGTATAGAACAATCTTCTGCAATGGAGGAAACAATTTTATTACTTTTTTTAAAACGTTTGTTCACTTCTCCATTTATTGCACTTTAACAATGTAAACAGATACATAGGAGGAATTCTTAATTCCATTTTGTGTATGAAACTCAGTGACAATGTATAAAGTGTCTTAAAAACAACAAAAATTTGGATCACTGTTACAAAACTTTAAAACAGTATGACCTGACACTTCTAAAACTTGTTTTTTTTTTTTAAAGGAAATGGAAATAAAACATTTTCAATACAATTTACAATACAATTGTCATTACACAAGCAAGAACAGGACATTTTTAAAATGAAAAATAGTTTCTTTCAGTTTCTAAGAAGTGCCCATGAAGAAAAAAAAAAAATCAACTTCGGTCTGCTCAACACTTAACACTGCTCACATCTTAAATGTGAAAAATGTGTCATTGCTCACCCTTGTGTTTTTCCAAGCCTTTATGAGTTTATTTTTTCTGTTCAACACAAAGGAAGATATTTAGAAGGATGCTGGTAATCAGTTGAGAGCACCCACTGACTTCCGTATAAGGAAAAAAATATATACTATGAAAGCCAATGGCTACCATCAACTGTCTGATTACCAACATTCTTCTAAATATCTTCCTTTGTGTTATACAGAATAAAGAAACTCAAAGGTTGGAACAACATGACAGTGAGTAGGTAATGACAACATTTTCATATTTTGGTTGAACTATATATTTAGCATTAACTAGGTAAATTTTTTAGAACATTTAGAATGCATTTTTAAAATGCATGAAAAATTATTTGAATTTTGTTAGATACACATTCTACTGCCTTTCCAGAAATGCCTGTATAAGTGTATCTAAAGATTTCTGTGAAGAACTCAACTGTGACATGATTTCATCATGCCATCTCTGGGTAGCTTCCTCAGATGCCTGGCGGAAATTCAGGAGTTCGTGGTGACCACTGCTCCTTTTCTTCCTACAACGACTGGCATAATTGATGGCTGAAGCCTCAGAAGATTGGGGTTCAGCTTCAGGAGATGGTGGCCTGCTACTGGAGAAGGACTGTTCTGGAGACACTTCAGTCTGCCAGGGAGAAGAGGGCCTTGAGGAATCTTTTCGGAGTACCTCGGGTTTCTTTATTTGAACACCCATTGAATCGCCAATAACAGGAAAGTCAACATCATGATTAGTTCCAATTAATTCTTCCATCTCACTATAAAACTCAAATTTGATGACACCTCGTCCAGTGGATTTGTTGTTGTCTTTAATTTTTTTAAAGGCATCCTCCAGGGTTGCCCACTTTCTTGCAACCTTTGCCTGATCAAATTTTAAATTTAACTGCTCGGTCAGTTTCTCTGACCAGAACAGTTTCTTTTGTCCACGAGCCATCCGTACCCTAGCACCCAGCTCAGCCAGTGATTTTGGAAGCTACCCTTCAGTGCTGGTAAGATGTGCACGCATCAAGTCTATGAGGTACAGAGTTACCGAGTGAAATTGTGATGAGGGGGATAGGTGGACAAAGATACTGAATTAAAAGGTTCTGAAGATGAAGGAGGAGTTGTAGTAGGAGATGTGGCGAGGCCAGAGGGTTCAGGGTCGGAGCAGGTAGTGAAGGATGGCAATGTGTTAGAGTGAAAAGCTGGGAAACTGCAGGAATCTGTGGAAACAACAGAAATGTACAAGATTCTTTGATGAATACAAAGGTCATGAAACCGCATACATTTTTTTTTTTTTTTTTTTTTAAGCATTTGTTAAATAGTCATCTTTTTTACATTATAAATGTTGCCTGTCACATTTGATCAATGTAATAAAAGTATGTGGGGATCTAGGCAGGCATACAACACAGCTGCATCACATTCACTCAATCAATCATGTGATCCGTTGTAAGGTCACATGACTAATCAGGAAGTGATAAATGTTTGCTGGCTGCAAGGCAGACTCTTTCGTGTTGAGGCTAGATACTGTTGTGTGAGTTGGGCTCCCTTTTTCAAGCAGGTAAAATTGGTCATTTGCAGAGCATGTTTAATCACTGCCATTGAATTTTAATACTTATTTATTTCATTTGATTAGGGTAATTCTAGAAGCACGTGTCTACTCTTCACGGAGGACACAGGCTTCTGCATGGAGTTTTGACATTTATGCGATCACCTCCAGTGTGACTCGAGCTGCTGAGCTGCACTGGTAAATGCCTCAATATGTACATTTACCATTGAATGTTTTATACCTGCATTGAAACATGTTTTAACGACTTTCTCTGTCTGTAGCAACGGAACGTTCACCTTTTCTCTGCATGTGTTAATGTGCTGTGGGACAGTTGAGCATACTGAAAAGTAGGCCTATATTTTCTAGTTATGTTTTAGTTGACTATGCTGTTTATTGAGGTTGGTAACTAACATGCTTGGTTTCTTTTGAAAAGGGACCAGGCCAGCCACTGTTTTCCTGTAATTAATAGGCATTTCTTTATTGCTTCCTGTTGTTTGATTTTTTTCTTTGTTTGTTTGGTTATTCATAATTTTGTCACTCATGTGCTACATTCATAGTATTTCTTATTTTGACTAAGTGTTGCCATTTATGCTGGTGATTCTCCTCTCTAACTATGTCTTCTACATAGGTTATCCTTGTACAAGGCCGGATCCACACTGATGCTTTGCCCCTTCTTTTCAGGGGACCACACTGGGAGAGACACTGTATTGGTGTGTACTTATAACTGCAACACGGTGTGATATTTTGTAGTGGTATATAAAGATCTTAAGTGTGTAGTGCTTGTTGTGTTGCATGCTTCGACTGGTGTTGGGTGGCTGTCTCCTGTTTCTGTCTCCCCAGGGGCCTCCTGAGCAGGGGTTTTGCATTGGCTGATCCGACCTTCCTAGATTGAGGAAAAATCCACCAGTCATTTATCACAGTATTTTTAAGATTTGTTTTAAATAACTTTTCTACGTCTTTTGTACTAATGTAATAAATTTGGAGTACATTTACATTTCTGCCTTTTGTTGACTGTCCCTTTGCGGGGATAAACGTATTATTAGCCACACTACATTCACAGAAAGAGTTGGGGTTCCTCCTGCCCATCATCAGGGGGTGGCGTAGTCAGACTTAAAATAAGGTATACTGCATGGCTATTATGTGAGTATAGGAGACCATAAGTCTGAGTGGACATCCATGACATGCGGAGTCCCTCAAGGCTCAATTCTTGCGCCACTCCTGTTCAACCTGTATATGCTCCCAATGAGCCAAATAATGAGAAAGAACCAAATTGCTTACCACAGCTATGCAGACGACACACAGATTTACTTAGCCCTATCGCCTAACGATTACAGCCCCATTGACTCCCTGTGGCAATGCATTGATGAAGTCAACAGTTGGATGTGTCAAAACTTTCTTCAATTAAACAAAGACAAAACTGAAGTCATTGCATTTGGAAACAAAGATGAAGTTCTCAAGGTGAACGCATACCTTCACTCTAGGGGTCAAACAACTAAAAATCAAGTCAGGAATCTTGGTGTGACACTAGAGTCAGACCTTAGTTTCAGTAGTCATGTCAAAGCAATAACTAAATCAGCATACTATCATCTGAAAAATATTGCAAGAATTAGATGCTTTGTTTCCAGACAAGACCTAGAGAAACTTGTTCATGCTTTCATCACCAGCAGGGTGGATTATTGTTATGGACTCCTCACTGGCCTTCCCAAAAAGACCATAAGACAGTTGCAGCTCATACAGAACGCTGCCGCCAGGATTCTGAGCAGAACCAGAAAATATGAACATATCACACCAGTCCTCAGGTCTTTACACTGGCTCCCAGTTAAATTTAGGATTGATTTTAAAGTATTATTACTGGTATATAAATCATTCAATGGCCTAGGACCTCAATACATTGCAGATATGCTCACTGAATATAAACCCAACAGATCACTTAGATCACTAGGATCATTTCAGCTAGAAATACCAAGGGTTCACTCTAAAGATAAGTCCGCTTTAGCTGTTATGCTGGAACCAGCTTCCAGAGGAGATCAGACGTGCTCCTACAGTAGTCACATTCAAATCCAGACTCAAAACACTTCTGTTTAGCTATGCATTTAATGAATGAGCACTGTGCCAATGCTCGTCCGACTGTTTGTACTGTACTGTATTTTATTTTTATTTTTATAAACTGTTTTAATTATTCTTATTTCTTTTTATTATTTTAATTTCTTCTATGTAAAGCACTTTGAATTGCCATTGTGTATGAAATGTGCTATATAAATAAACTTGCCTTGCCTTGCATGGCAGGTACCACAAGTATAATAGAATAATGAATAGTATAATGAATAAAAGTAATCTCTTTTTTTAATCTGATTACAAATGTATGAATGGTATTATTGTAAGGATGCTGAAAATTAAGCTTTGCATCACAGGAATAAATTACACATTATTATACATTTACATAAAATATTAAAGTTTAAAACAACTGTATTCTACTATCACAAAATTACAGATTGTTCTTTTGTATTATGTTAAAACATAAAACATCAAATTATGTTTTCAAATAATTTTGACAAAATTGAATTTGTGAATGGATGTGTGTCACAGACAGAGAGAAACTGTGAACTGATGCAATTAAGAAATAGTCAATTAACGTTACCTGTGGAGATTATATTTAGTCGCATTGTCATTGCCTCGTCAAGGTAAATGAAAGGGGAACCCTCGGTTTGATCAAGCACCTGGGTCAATGGTATTGTCATACCATGATCCCAGTACAACTGGTTATCATGAACAAATGCTAAACAGAGAGATAAAAAAATATATTAAACCATGTGCAATGTCGCGAATCAAACCATTTCTCGTCTAAAGGTGCACAAATGTTAGGTTCTCTTTCTAACATTCGTTCGGTATCTCACTATGGGAACGCCTCTGGGCGTGACCGATCGCGGAAGCACCAATTACACCACGTCTGCCAACTATGGCAGACCAATCGCTGCAGCGATTAGGGAGTCCTGCCTCCCTGTATAAACCCGTGGAAACCCATTCCCCGTGGAAGATTTTCGGAAGCTGTCCTCAGCAGACTTGGGAATTATTGCTTAACAGTTTCTTGACGGAGCCGAGAGGTAACGTCCCTAACGCAATCAATTTCTTAAGTTGTTGAGTGACTTCGTCACTTAAGAGTAAGATAACTAACGTGTCAAGACGAGTTTTCCTGCTCTTAAGTTTTTTTCCTTTAATTTCCAAGTTTTTTTCGGGGCGCTCACCACGCTCCAAAAAGATAAGGAAAAAGAAAGCTCTCTAATCACTCTCTAATCACAGCTCCGTACTAGTTGTCACGTTGTGGTGTAACTTACCGTACGAAGAGAGTGCAAGCTCTATCATGGCTACCGCGATAGAACCGGAGAGCCCCGGAGGAAAGGGTAGTCCTCCGCACCCGTGTGCTTGTGGAATGTGGATTTCTGCTAGGGATGCACACAGCCTCTGCTTCTCCTCTCTGGGCACTAAACACGCTCAGGCAGCGCTGTCCAACCCCGAGGGCTGCCCGCACTGTGCGACTTTCTCGACTAAGATCCGTGAAAGGAGACTTCGCGTGGCAGTCGCGGGAAAATCGGACCCATGCCTCTCTGCTCAACCCAGAGAGGAACCCATGGATTGTCCTCAGACCACCAGCTCATGGGCAGAGATGATGGAGAAAGTGTCACCCGTCCTTCCCCCGCTGTTTGATGACCCGTTAGAGGGAGAGAAAGATGACGATGACGAGGTATTGTCGACCATCCTCGAGGACGAGGATGACGACGAGGAAGATGCCATTCTTCCCCCGAACCAGTCCCGGCCACCGAGTGCACAGGATGAGAGTTCACCCTCCCCTGTACAGGTGGACGCTGATCTAATCGAGGTCTGTCGCAGGGCCGCGGCTAGATTGTCTATCGACTGGCCTTCTCAACAAGCAGGTCAAGGGGCTGAAAGAGACCTGTATGATGGAAAGAGGCTCCCGTCACGTCTCCCACCGGCCAGGCAGTTTATTCCAGCCGTCCCGGCCTGTGTGGCGGAGATGAAAAAGTTTTGGGACAAGCCTTTTTCACATCGAGTGCCCGTTAAGGGTTTCTCAGGGCTAGATGTTCAGGGAATGGACGATCTAGGGATGGCAGATCCTCCCCCTGTGGAAACATCGGTAGCGAATCATTTGCACCCGAGCCGCAGGGCAGTGCTCTCTTCAACCGGAGCCTCGCTGCCAGGAAAGACAGAGCGCTTCGCCGCCTCTGTTTTTCAAAAGATCTACAAGTCAACTGCGCCGTCTGTTCGCGCTTTGAACGCGACGTCCCTCCTTACAGCCTATCAAGCGAAGCTATTAGAGGAGATGGGTCGTCAGCTGGACTCCGGATCTCCCAACCCAGTGCTCTGGGAGGAGATATGCGTCATCGCAGATTTAAACCTGCGCACGTCCCGCGGAGCAGTTCAAAGTTGAGGTCGGAGTATGGGCTAAACAGTTGTGGGAGAGAGATCGCTGTGGCTGGGTTTGTCAGGACTGTCTGACAAAGAGAAAGTGGAGTTTTTGGATGCTCCTACAGATCCAAAGGCCATGTTCGGCTCGACGGTAACGGCAATGCGTCAGCAGTGTGACCTGCAGAAGAAGTAGGGAGAAGCTTTCCAGGTCTGTCTCCCCAGAAAACCGGCTGCTCGGCCTTATCACCCGAGCACTCTGATTATCAGCCTTCCCACCCCGCGCCACCACAACAGCTGTATTAGCTGTATTAGACTGGAATAATTTGCCTGTAGATATTAGATCCATTACTTCATTTCGGCTGTTTAAACAATCTTTATTATCTTACTTTAAAGTAGAGTGCACATGCTATCACTGAAACTGTCGTTGTTGTTGTGTACTGTTTTTTTTTTTTTTTTTAAGTGGTGTTTTGTTGTTTGCCTGTTTGTTGATGTATTGTTAATTGCAATCTTGTTATGTTCTTTAAGTTGTAATTGTTTCATTGTAAGGACCCCCTCGAAAACGAGATGATATATCTCAAGGGGTTAATCCTAATAAATTCTTATAATAACAGCAGGGCAACGCGACTCCGCAGTCAAAGCCCGGTTTCGTTCGGCCAAAACAGTCGCGAAACACCGATCGGCTGCCCCTCAGGGGAATAAGAAGAGGCGGTTTCCACTTTAACTCCTTCACTGGAGCGGTATTCCCCCCCGTTGCCGCTAGAGTGTGCTGCGGCACCTCTAGTGAACAGAGACAGGAAAGGCCCACTCGCTGCTTAGGCAGGGGGTCTCCGTCCCATTCTGGATTTACGGGTCCTCAGCAGACACCTCAGAAAATACAAATTCAAAATGCTGTCTGTCAAAACACTGTGTCAAAATATTCGGCAAGGAGACTGGTTCACCTCGGTGGATCTCCAGGATGCATATTTTCACATAGATATTTTTCCTGCGCACAGGAAATATCTGAGGTTCGCCTATCAGGGCACAGCATACGAGTTTATGAGAATACCGTTTGGCCTGGCTTTAGCCCCTCGAGTATTCAGCAAGTGTGTGGAAGGGGCCCTGACTGCATTGAGGAGATTAGGGCTCAGGGTTTCAGCCCCATCCTTTCTCAGGACAGGATGCCCTCTAGGTCCTATTGTACTGAGAAAAGTGGTGACGACGGATGCATCTCTCACAGGCTGGGGCGCAGTGTTAGAGGGCAGAACAGTGAGAGGAGTTTGGCCTCCGGCACTGAGAGAGAGGCACATCAATTTTCTAGAGCTACTAACAGTGTTTCTAGCTCTGAGACATTTTTTTTGTGCATTTTCTCAAGAATCATCACGTATTGGTCAGGACAGACAATACAACGGTGATTGCCTACATAAATCGGCAGGGAGGAGTTCGTTCTCACATGCTTCACATGTTAGCGAAGAGACTAATAATGTGGAGCAGCAGGTCTCTCCTCTAATTACGCGCGACGCATGTCCCGGGAATAATGAACAGGGGAGCGGATCTACTATCCAGAGGGAGTCCTCTGTACGGGGAGTGGAGACTCCACCCCCAGGTGGTCCTCATGTTATGGGAGAGATTCGGCTAGGCTACCGTAGATCTCTGCGCACTGTCCCCTGTTCTTCTCCCTGGCCGGCGACGATGCACCATTGGATGTGGATGCGCTAGCCCACGAGTGGCCAGACGTGTTGCTATACGCGTTCCCGCCGTTGAGCTTGATCGAGCCAACATTACGGAGGGTTCGGGAATGCAGACATGTGTTGATTCTGATCGCGCCTTACTGGCCGGGGAGACTGTGGGTGGCGGAGATTGCGCAACTGCTCTACGACCGGCCATGGCCGTTACCAGTGCGCAGGGATCTTCTCTCACAAGCACGGGGGGAAATTTTCCATCCCTCCCCTCAGAAACTAGCTCTCTGGGCCTGGCCCGTGAGAGGGTGAATCTGAGCACAGCCGGATTACCTCCGAGGGTTATTGAGACGATTCAGAACGCGAGGGCTGCCTTGACACATTCTTTATATAATCTCAAATGGGGAGTTTTCGAGGAATGGTGCGCAGAGAAGAACATTGTTTCTTTCCTGTGTTCTGTTTTGGACGTGCTGTGTTTCATTCAGGACCTCCTGGATAAAGGCAGGGCTTTTTCCACGGTTAAGGTTTATCTGTCCGCTATCTCGGCATGTCATGTGCGTATTGATTCAGGCACTATGGGCCAACACCCCCTGGTCTGTAGATTCATGAGAGGCAGGGGTGTAGTGGTAAAAAAAGAGGTGGGTAAACTATAAATTCTGGTGGACCACGACGTGGTCACCCGGTAAGGTGGGCCACTGCCTACCGGTGTATGTGTATCCTGATGACATCGCTATAGGCTATCATTTGATGTTACTACCAAGGGTATCACTATTCAATTCATGCATTAATCTAAGTTCTTGTTAAAGAGACTCAAAAAGAAATAATATGGTTGAAATCTATAAAGTTTACTAAATGACAAAACAGAGAGAACAAAAATATTTAAGAGAGATCGAGTGGGAGGCTTATATCCAGGGCTTCCAATGCAATGCAATTGTGCATAATGATTAGGGATTTGGGATTATTTTCATCGTTGATTAATCTGTTGAATATTTCTTCGATTAATTGATTAGTTGTTTGTTCTATCAGAAAAATGTGGATCAGTGTTTCCCTGTAGAGGGAAAAGTCTTTAACCTGGTGCAGGCTTGATTCCCTCTGAATCTCTTGTACAGTTGGGTTTTGACATGCTCCCTACATAAAACCAGCTGCCTGTAATGAATAAAAAAATCACCTTTTTTTGCATCGTTTTAATGATTTCCTGTTGCGGCTGCGCCTGCGATCAAGTTTCATTCTCGCGCAGCTTGTTTAGTAACTTCACAAGCGAGTGTTTTCTGCCACGTGTGTGCGCCGTTCTCTTTGTTCCGTGTGTGTGTGTGTGTGTGTCGTCGCGCTGCGCTCTCTGCTCCGTGTTTGCGCGCTGCGCATTCTGCTCATTCGTTAACGTATCATGTGCCGATCGGCGATCACGCACTGGAAAAGCAAAGTCCGCTCAAATAACGTGAAATTTAGAGGTGGATAAACGCAATGTAGAGGTGGATAAACGCACTTTGGAGGTGGGCAAACGCTATTTCCAAATTTTGGGAGGTGCGTAAACGGCGTTTACGTGCGTTTAGCCTCCACTACATCCCTGATGAGAGGTGCACGCAGATTGCACCCAGTATCAAAGCCACTGGTCCCACTATGGGATTTGTCTGTGGTCCTGAACGCGCTCTCCCTTTCGAGCCCATTGATAAGATGGACTTAAAGCTGCTCGCTTTAAAGACGGCTCTACTACTCGCTCTTACAACAGCAAAGAGGGTGAGTGAACTGCAGGCTTTATCAGTTCACCCCTCATGTATGAGGTTCGCTCCGGGTGGTCAAAGAGTACTTTTTAGAACTAACCCGGCGTTCGTGCCCAAGGTCTACGATCACGCGGATAGGATAAAACCTGTGGACTTGTTGGCTTTTCACCCACCTCCTTTTTCATCTCCAGAGAAGGAGAGGCTAAACTGTTTATGTCCGGTTTGTTCACTGTATATGTATGTACAGAGAACCCGTACATTGCATAAGAGCAACCAGCTGTTTGTCTCGTGGGCTGACTCTTACAAGGGAAAGCCTATTTCCCGTCAACGCCTTTCCCACTGGGTGGTAGAGGCTATCGTGTTATGTTACAATGTTACATGAATTTAGAGGCCCCAGTAGGTCTACGAGCACATTCTACTAGAGGAATGTCTACATCCTGGGCTCTATTTAAAGGCATTTCGATGCAAGAAATTTGAGCGGCAGCCAGCTGGTCCTCTCCGCACACATTTATTCGTTTCTATAGACTGGATGTAACAGAACCCTCTCTGGCCCATTCAGTTCTGGGAGTGAGTAGTCAGGTGGTATAAGATGGTTCTCTAAGGGCGGATTTATCAGATTATTCTGTTCTCCATCTGGGTCAGTGATGCAGTGATTGCATCCATTGATTCCGCCATGTTTCTCGCTGACACGCCCCCAACTCGTACAGATCGGGGCTTAAAGAAAATCCCGAGCTCCCCACTGGTATTTACGACATTGTGGTGGCGTTCATGTGCGTTCAACTCGTAAATACGATCTATACGAGATGACTTGAATGCACCATAACCCCAAAAGAACTGAGAAAGCAAATCGATACCCTCCAGTTGGAGGATTTCTTGGATGAAGAACCTAAGATATTTAGACAAAGAAAATAGATTATATTATTGGAAAATACAGACATTCACATAGGTGTACTAATCTTTAAACAGAGCTAACCGTTAGGCGTTGCCGAGAGTGTTGTGAGTAATGCCAAGTAAGCCGTGAAAGACATTAGATTGAAGACTGTGGTGAGGAGAAGACAGCTTGAGTTAGTGAGTTAGCCTCGATAGGCCGAATGGAAAAAGCAAGCTGGGTAGGCTGGGAAATAAATAAATAAGGGAAACTGCCACCACAACCATAAGTTTGTACAGATAGTATGCTAACCTCAGGAGATCTAATATGCAATGTTTATAATATGCTGTAGCTTTCCTGACGCTTGTTAGTAACAAAGTTCCCTTTTGTCCTGGGAACTCCGACGTGTCGTCGGGGAGTTCCCTGACGAATTGGGATCACACTAGGGAGACCAATTGCCTACGAGTGAATTAAAACGAGCCAATGAAAATTGGCATGCAGGATTTGCATTCCTCAGCCCGCCTACCAGCGCGGGTATAAAAAGGCGGAAGCAACGCATGCATAGTGCTTTTAGCTTTCCTCTCTGAGTGAATGAGCTTTAAGATTGTATCTATCTTACGCTCTGCGAGTCTGCTGTTTTGGGAAGGGATCTCTCTGTGTTGGCGTGACGGCGTTTCAGCGACCGCACGATTTCCTGTCTGCTCAGCACAATAAAGAGAGTACTTTACTTTAATAAAGAGAGCAACACGAGTGAAGATCGCGTCCTTTTTTTCAGGATGACGTTTCACTCGTGTGTTTCTGGATGCGATCATTTCCTGTCCTCATTTGACGGCCACGTTCATTGTTTCACATGCCTAATCAGTGTGTTGAAGCTGCGTTCGTGGGTGGTTCATGTTCTCTCAGGAGTGCATGACCACGTCGGCACGTTGTTCGTCTCCCCTTTTTAAAGGCTCGAGCCGCTCAGCGTGCTTGTGTGCCGTCGAGCGCCGGCTGACAGCGCGGGTTGTCACGGCAACCCAGCGCGCGTCATTCGGTGCTCAAGATGCGCGGTCAAGATCAAGACTCGCGTGCCTCTATGAGGTGAGTCCCTTTGCTTATTTCCCGATCTAGTTTCTCTTCTGGTGCACCAGAGGAGGGCTACTTTGGCGAGTAACATTGGTGATCTGAGGGTTACAGTGAGCACGAACCACTCACTCCCCTAGCGCATCGCAAACATGCTGAGACTGTGTTCGTGGGTGGTTTGTGCTCTCTACATGAGAGCATGACCACGTCAGCACGTTGTTCGGCAGCCCTGCCTGAGGGCTTGAACACTCAGCATGCCGTGTGTCATCGAGGCGATGGCCACGTTCACTGTCTTGCATGCCTGGTTGACGGCCATGATAGCTGTTTCACATGCCTAATCAGTGTGTTGAGACTGCGTTCGTGGGTGGTTCATGTTCTCTCAGGAGTGCATGACCACGTAGGCACGTTGTTCGTCTCCCCTTTTTCTTAAGGGCTTGAGCCGCTCAGCGTGCCGTGTGCCGTCAAGGCTTTGAATGGGATTTTGGTCCTTCTCATGAGGGACCAAGCATTTCATTCGGGGCCCCAGGGGAGGACAGATGTCGATCACTACATCGGAGAGAGGGCTGTTATACTCTGAAAATGATGCTGAGTTCCTACTATAATGGTGTGTTCTCGTGCTGAAGATTCAGACTTGACAGCCACACTTCCTGGGTCTAAAGTGCCTGGATGCGTGTGAAAGATTTTGGCAGTATGGAAGCATTTTGGTGCCAATATGGCAAGCCAAACATGCCTAAATCTGCAGAAGTTTTTCCTCTCTCACTACCCCTGCACATTCAGTGCATGTGGGTAGTTCTGATTCGGGGTGGAGCTGTGCTTAGTGACTGACCGTGATTAGTCACAGCGCTGGCCCTCGGTCAGACGATGTCCACACTGGTGGTCCAGAAGCGCCTCAAAACCAGCCCGCTCAGAGTTCGTTTCCCCCCCAGCAAAGGGAAGGGAAACGACCCTGAGAGGAGTGACCCGGAGTATGTGATGTCTGCTCTTCGGGAGTGCGTGTCATCACCACTCCTTCCCCCGGAGAGGGCCGGGTGGAGAATTTCATTTCTGTTCCGCCGCTGGTCATCCAGTCAGCGGTACCCAAAGTTTGAGCAGTCCACTTCCACAGTCACTCACGGGGCCCCAGTGCTCAGATAACAGTGAGGGCTACGGCCTTGTCACTCTCGTCTCTCGCTGGGTGAGGAGGCGGAAACCAGGACTCGATGCCCCCGGGCCTCGCTCCTCGTTTCCCCTCACTGTCGAGTCTGGCAGACCAGTAAGACCAGTCTCCTCCGTCTGAGAGGGTCAGAATGGCAGTGCGCACCTCCCACGAACGGCGCCACTCCCGTTCCCCTCTCTCCAGCTCGCGGATAGCAGTGATGCAGCCTCGGCTGCGTCGCTCCTGTCTGCAGCTGGGCCCGGAGGCGCAGAGACCAGGTCACGAGGAGTCAGGGCCTCGTTCCTCGTCTCTCCCCCTCCCCTCGCCACCGGGCAGCCCGCAGCAGAATGCCCACGGGCCTTCTCTGCCGTCTGCCCACAGGTGGAAGCAGGTTGGTGTCAAGTTAAAACGCCCAGACCCCGCTCTCGGTCGCTACAATGCCACCAGAGCCGGGTCCCTGTCTTCCACCTCGCTGCCCCTCCGCGGGTACGCCGGTGGTTCGGGTGGGTTTGTTGGGACGGTATCTGGAAGCCTGACTAGCGCTCTGGGTCCGTCCCGATGGCTCATCCGCACCATTTGGTTCGGCTATGCAATTCAGTTTGCACGCCGGCCTCCCAAGTTCAGGGGCGTCCACTTCACCCGTGTGCGGTCAGTGGGTGCCCCTGTCTTGTGGGAAGAGATCGATGTCCTGCTGGCGAAGGACGCGATCAAGCCGGTCCCTCCTGCCAAGATGAGGTTTGGGTTTTACAGCCCCTACTTCATTGTACCCAAGAAAGGCGGTGGGTTACAGCCAATCCTGGACCTGCGAGTTTTGAGTCCAACTACCTAGGTAGTTTACTAACCCTAAGGCCCTCTGCAGGTCTTTCTCGTCTCTTGGTTCCGGCATTTCCTCAATTGCCTGGATTTTTTCTCTGTCCGGCTGTACCCCTTTGTCAGACAGTCTCTCTCCCAGGTATGTGATTTCTCTTACACCAAACTGACACTTCTTTTTATTCAGTTTTAACCCTGTTCTTTGATCTGATGATGAAGAATTATCTCCATATTAAGAGTGTGTCAGTGATTTGAACAGCTCTCTGATAAAGACTAATAGTTTATTCTGGAGAGTGTGTTGTTTGCTTTAAGTCAGGAAAAATACTATGATTTAAAACTTCTGCTTTTTATGCTGGTGTGTTTTACGTTTCATTTATTAATATATATCATAATGATCACTGAGATATACTGTGTTTCAGGAACCAGTGGAGTGGATAATGTGTTCATCAGTTCTGGTGAAAATGTCTCTCTGTCCTGTAATAAAGCTCTTTCTGACTGCAAATCAACTACATGGAGCTTTATACCATGGTCTGGGTGAATACTCGATTCTGATTGGCTGCAGGGTGTCCATTAAAAAGTGATAATGTACACCTAGGAAAGGAGTCCCGTCAATTTGCCTGATGACAGTTCTAAATGATTGCGCTGGCTCAAACTCACTGATCAACTGCTGCGGTCACGTTGCTTGGCAACGCCTGTATACAGGAGATATTAAATAACTTAATAAATAAAAATCCTCACGATTTTTACTCTTAAACACATTAAAGTATTATTAATTGATTAAATATTTCTTTCTTTCGTAAGTGACCATGGTATAAGCGGGTTAATGCCCTTCGAGGTGTCCATTGTCAGGTATTAATGGACTCCGCTGCGTGTCGGACGGTTCACGCCTCGCCGTCGTCCATTAATACCTGATAATGGACACCTCGTCAGGCATTAAGCCTTACTTAACCCTCTGAGGTCGAAAAACGCATGGGCGCATTTTGCTGAATTTTCTTTACATTGTAGCACTTTAAACTTAAATTACTCCGTCATTTATGGTCATACAGAAAAAAGAAATATAAAAAAAGAATGTGTGATATTTCTACTTTTGTATGTGTCCACTTACAATCAAATCAAAACATTGTGCTTTTGAAAAATAAAGAAAATAAACAGGGTGTGCGTTCTGCCTCTCCGTCACGGTGAACTTTTTTTTCTTGAGCACGTCTATAAACTGAAACAAAACTCAGCGAATACTTGTCACACATTTATGAGCCATATACCTTTATAAACATTTAAGTGTGTACTTTTAAATGATCGGATTCAAACTGAAAACAAATATTCTCTGTTTAAGTAATTTGTATAAAACCAACAAGATGTCCAGCTTCTCAGACGCTTCCTAATTATTTTTAATTTGACCACGCCTACTCGCGCAAAAGATATTCACATGCAAATCTCCACATGGAACGCGAACGCGCTCATTACCTCAAAAACAAAACACTTCATCAGTCTCTGCTTTTCGTCGAGTTTGAAAGACGTGAGTTTACATTGGCTTTACCCCAGAAGAAGAACGCGATTTGAAGACAAGAAAGATAAGGTAAGAAATTCTTACGTATTAGTTTTTTTATTGTTGCATAAATTTCACATTGCAGTTGAACTGTTGCTAGATATATGGTGAATATTATAATATTTAGACCCGTGTTTACTGTTACTGTGTTTGTGGATATCTGCTCAAACATAGATATGTATATGGTAACCATAATGTTTTATATTTGAGCGTGATCGTGTTTGAATGTATCATATTTTGGAAAAGCAAAACGCTCCAAACGGCTTCATGTTTTTACTATTATCTCATTTCATATCATCATAACGAATGGAAACATTTGAAGTAACATGATAATCAATATATTTTTCTCTAGCTTAGTTGTTACTGAAATATTTGGAAGATTTATATAGGCTGCTATATTGTTATTATTTTATGCAGCACTGTGCATAGCCTATACCTACAAGGCACAACAAACCTGGTGTTCATTATATAATATATTGTTGGAAACATTTGTGTGAGTGTGTGTGTATCCTGTGAATTTTAAAAAGCAATTTTAACCAGAAAAATCAAAAATGTATTCCCAAAATCGTGCAGGCCTTTCTCTTGATATCAGTATGTTCACTTTTTTTTTTTTCTTCAGGGCCCAGATGCCACTGAGTCCTGCTGACTTCAACATTCACAGTACATGTCTCTGTACATGAACATGGTAAAGTGAAAATCAAACACCTTGGAAATGAAAGGTATGTACAATGTTTTTAGGAATGGCACAAAGGTCCCTTTCTTTGGATCATTGTTATCAATAAGTGCTTTTTTGTTGTGTATAGTTGGATTATGTTGTGTTGTAAATAAATCCAAACAATCTAAAAGCCATTCTTTTTTAAATCTCCTCATTCTTTGTGCAAGCTTGCTCAGAATGATGGGCCCTGATAAGCTCCTAATAGGGCCATTAGGGAGATTCTTTGTCTTTCTCAGGTGTGGAAAGCTTACATATTAATGAGGTGATCCGCCCCTCCCGCATAAAGCTTTATCACACAAAACACGTCGTAAAATTTTTAAATCAATATATTGTCTTCTCTGAATGAGCAGTCAGGGTGATTTTCACATAGTTTTAGAGCAAATATTCTAGGCTACGTCATACAATTTTCAAAAGTCTTGTGAAGAAATAATCAGTATGGGTTTCATGACCTTATTTCAGTGAGAATTTTTTGTTGTATTTTCACAAACCACGCATAAATGTCATTATCTCAAAACTACAAACTTTTACACACATGCTGCTGATATATTATTGTAGCAGAGTTTGTGCTGAATACAGTGTAATTAGACTTTAGCCATGAAAATGTCACAAGTAACAGAAATAAGCACAAATGTCAGAGCATGTCAGAACACCTCCAGGACCCAGAAAACAGCTCAGACCCCAGAGGGTTAAAGGAGAACTCCGGTCAATTTTAACATTGAGCTAATTTTTTTGTAAATTTGGAGTGCTGTCAATACAGAGAACAACGACAAAAACGGTGTTGCCTACACCATGTTATCCTCTTTTTACAATTTGCACCCTGTTGACTTCAATAGGGCAAGTTTTAAACCTGCTTTTAGCCTCTTAACATCCTTGATGTGTCATTACAAGTGCACAGCCATGTGAGTGATTCCTTCAGAGTGAACACGGTGAATCTGACTGCAGTAGATGTGAAAGATATGAATAAAAATGATGTTATTTCAGCCAGCACACATACCTGTATTTACATCCTGTTTTCAGTTGAAGTCCATAGTAATCGATTGTCGAGTTCACGCGCATAGGTTTAGTTACCTACGCTAGATAACGATGTGTTCTAGTGACTGGCGTGTTTATTGAACCAATCAGATAAGAGTAAACCTAGAGTCAGCGAGAAGCTCATCTGATTGGCTACATGAAGATGGTGGACCCGTGCCCGGTGGCGAGGGGAGGGGGAGAGACGAGGAACGAGGCCCTGACTCCTCGTGACCTGGTCTCTGCGCCTCCGGGCCCAGCTGCAGACAGGAGCGACGCAGCCGAGGCTGCATCACTGCTATCCGCGAGCTGGAGAGAGGGGAACGGGAGTGGCGCCGTTCGTGGGAGGTGCGCACTGCCATTCTGACCCTCTCAGACGGAGGAGACTGGTCTTACTGGTCTGCCAGACTCGACCGTGAGGGGAAACGAGGAGCGAGGCCCGGGGGCATCGAGTCCTGGTTTCCGCCTCCTCACCCAGCAAGAGACGAGAGTGACAAGGCCGTAGCCCTCACACACACGCTTGCAAAACTCAATGAGTGAGAGAGCCGTGCCAAAACTGGAAGCGCAGGTAAAGGAAAGACGCAACTGTACAAATCGGGTTATTTCGGTAACTTTTTTTGCCTCATGTACACAACAAGTCATATAGACATTTGCAACAGTTAATTTTTTTACACAAAGTTTGATTTTACGCAATGAGTCTGTTTTGCAGTTCCTAACTCTGTTGCTTTCGGTTGCCAATTGCTGTTCACAGGCCTGCAGTGCTTTAGGCCGTATTTGTGCGTAAAAAACGTGCCAAAAGTGTTAGCGCGGAAAAATGGAAGTCAGAATACAGATCCTATTTATTTTGCGTTAGCATGAAGCTGCAGCTTCACAATACATGAATTACACTTACGAATAACAGTTAAATGCTGCAAATATTTTTTTCTTACACTTCAAAGGCGATTTACACCTTTACAAATCTTCTCTTGCGCATGCAAATTTAATTTACGCTTGCAATCTTATGTACACTTTCACAAATCTTACCCTGCGCATGCAATTCATTATGGCATCATTTTACCTTCATACCGTATCTCCTAATTAGAAGTTCGCATTGAATAATGGGAGGTGTTAATAGAAAGATCTTGGTGAGGCCTTTAAGGGCCCGTCCACACGGAGGCGCGTTTCGCTGTATACGTATACATTTTTTATCGTATTGGCGTTTCGTCCACACGGATCCGGCGTTTTGGGAGACTGAAACCGCTATTTTTTGAAACCGGGTCCCAAAGTGGATAAATCTGAAAACGACACCCTTGCGGTTTCGTGTGTACAGCCAATCCGTATATTTTGTGAAACGATGATGTCATCACATCACGTGTCGTCTGTGTCACGAGTAACAGCAACAACAATAATGGCGGACTTATATGATTGTATTCGTGCTGCAGAAGCTACTAAGCCTACTAGCTTTATTACAGCAAAATCTATTGCTTCTCTGCAACTGTGGTGAGCAAAAAGCTATAATCTTTGTCTTCTTCTTGGTTCGTATACAGCGCGCAAGGTTATGCGCATGCTCAAAGTCTTCTTCTCCGTGTGTAGTGTATCTCTGTGGCAGAAATTCAGTGCCCCATACTGGTCTGGCATATATACTATACCGTTTTCAGTCGGTTTCAGTGGTTTCGTGTGTACGCAGATATTTCTTGAGACGACACCGTGTTTACGGAATTTTTTTTTAGAACGAGGAAAAAAAAATATCGGATCGGGAACGCACCGGCTTCGTGTGGACGTGGCCTAACATGACACCATACTTATGCCGTTCTGAGCTTTGGGGGCGGAGCTATGGGACCAAATATATTTGTGTATCCAAAAATGATCTCGGTCTAGGAAAGTCGAACCGACTCGTAATTGGCATAATTGGAAAGGTCTCTGTGAGTGCTTTCCAATGACACCTTGGTTGTACCGCTGGGACATGGAGTGAAATCACTCCCAAGCATCCTCGAAGAAGATAGGCTCCCTAGCATGATCCCATTCAGTCGACGTCGATTACAACGAGCTTTGTAGGTGAAAGTTAAGATTTTACAATTCGATATCGAACTGGCAGCCAGTCATATAGTGAGTTACAGTAGTCCAGTCGTGTGGAAATGATAGCATGAATGACTGTCTCGAAGCTCGAACCAGGTCGAATTCGCTCCACTGTACCCAAGAAAAATCCACTGTACCTTATCCATGGCTGAGACTTATGTTTGGGATGGATGAGCTTGCAAGGTGCGATGGAGTCAAGAATGTCGGAGCATTTATCATTAAAGTCTTGTATCAGTTCATTGACATCTAAATCTGAAGTAAGGGAGCCAGACATTAGAGCATTGTCAGCCTCCAGGTGCCGGTCAGAAAACATGTCCTGGGAATGTGAGGTTAGGGTGCGAGACCAACGTACATGAGATGGTGCTGTATTGGGTGGAGCTGGAAGAAGTGTAGAAAAGAATACTGGTCTGTGGTCTGAGAGTGGAAGGTCACTGATTTCAATATCAGCCACTGATAGACCATATGACAGTATTAGATCTAGTGTATGACCGTGACAGTGTGTGGGACCATTTACCCATTGAACAACATTTATAGAGGATATTACATTTAAGAAGTCTTTAGCTAAAGCAGAAGCAGGGCAGCATACATGAATGTTAAAATCACCAATTATTAAAATATGGTCATATCTCGTCAAAGCATCCCCCAGGAGATCAGAAAACTCATTGATAAAGTTACTAGATGAAGGTGGACGATAGATTAGCAAGAGTAGAATAGGATAGAGGGAATGTAAATGAATGTCCTGGACTTCAAAGCTCGTAAAAGTGGCCGTTGACAATAAACGACACTGAACATTGTTTTTAAAAATAGTCACGAGTCCCCCTCCCCTGCCGGTTAACCAGGGAGTGTTAAAGAAGTCATACTCCGGGGGGAACCAGTTCGGAAAAAGGACTGATATCACCTACTTTTATTCACGATTCCGGCATGAAGAAATAGTCCAGATTGTTAGAAGAGATGAGGTCGCTGCAGACGAAGGTTTTGTTTACTACAGATCGAATGTTTGCGAGGGCCATCCTAAGTTGTGGTGGATCATGTGAAGAGTCGAAAGCTCTGCGAAGTGAACACAGGTTGTGATGATTCACATACCTGCGTCGGAGCCATGGAGAGATCCGTCGAGTCAGCCAGAAGGGTGAAGAGGGGATAATCGACCAAATCCACCGACGATTTTGATCCGCGGCCTTTCGAAAAAGGCGATAATGCCGGATTGAATCCAACGAGGTGGAGATCAACACCGAGGTGAAGCCCAGTGATAAGACTGACTTCAACCGAACCGCAGCGCCGGCCAGTTTTCCACGTCTCTGCCGGCGTCTCCTGCATGGAAGTTCAAAGACACGCCAGCATAGGTGGCCGGGTGAGTAAAACTCATAGTTGTTTAATGACTGCACCCCCTGTCTCTGTTCCCCTCCATGGTCCTGGCCCTCCATCCCTCCCCCTGATCCTCCACCATTCCACCTCCCTCCTGGACTCTTGTTTTGTTTGTTTTTAAGTCTTGGAGCGTCTGGTAGCCGCTCCGTAGAGCGGGGGTTATGTCACAGTGTTGGTTTATGTTCCCTGGTGTCCACTAGAGGTCCTCTTTCCCCACGGTGTCATTCACATTAGGAACTGCATTTCCCACTATCCTTGTCTGCACTCATCACTTTTCATTGCACCCAGCTGTTCCCCATCATGATTGTTAGTTTCTGTGTGTATAAATACCATGCCTTTTTAGTGTTTGTTACGGAGCTCTGGTTTACCTGTTTATTGTTTTGGATTTTGACCCCTGCCTGGACTGTTTATGAGTTAGCACGAGTTATGGATTTCCCTAAATAAATATCACTGCATTATTGGCTCTTCCCTTGTCTCTTCGAGTGTGGATTGTGACACATGGCTGATGAGTTGGAAACCCAAAAAGTAAAGTTTTTCATCATGGCATTTACCTAAATTTAAAAGAAAATGGCTCTCTACATGCCTCCCCCAAATATATAATTTAGTGTTTACTTTTAGACTAAAAAGAAAAGAAAGAAAGGGAACTGAAGTCTCCAATGTTTAGAGGCCAGCACGGGAACATCCTAGCACAACGTGTTTGGAAGAATCGATCTGGTCAGTAAAATATAGTCATGCTGTTGTTCACAAGTCATGATGCTTTTGGTCAGCAGTAATGTTTTCTACATCATTACATGTTGTGTTTGCAGTTAACCCTCTGGGGACCAAGCTGTTTTTGGGGCCCTTAAGATGTTCTGACAGGCTCTGACATTTGTGCTTTTTTCAGTTATTTATAAACATGTTAATGGCAGAGGTGTAAATTCACTCTATATAGCACAAACAGGGCTACCATAATATGCGAGCAACATGTATGTAGATGTTTGTATTTTTAAGAGAATAATGTTTATGCGTGGTTATTTAAAAAAATAAAAATGAAAGTTGCTGAAATAAGACCACAAAACTCATACAAAATATGTGCCCACAAGACTTTTGACTAATGGATGTTTTCTCTTCGAGTTCTAGCTTCAAAATTATGTGAAAATAGTCTTGCCTTATCGTTCACAAAAAAAAATACATTGATTTAAATGGTGTAAAACAGGTTTTGCTTGGAAAGCCAATATGCGAGGGGGAGGAGTAGTTTACACCTTAGTCCCACCCACTCTGCATAATGACTCTGCATAATTAGCCATTCATTCAGGTGTGACACTGACTGAGCCACAATGCAAGGACAAAATATATATTTTGAAGAAGACTTATATTGACCATTTAAGATTTTTCTTACATCTATCTTGTAAATATGTTTTGCTATTTTATTAAAAAGGTTACAATTACAACAATAATTACAATTTCAGCAATATTTCTGCAAAAAAGTTCTCTTTCTTTGTAAAAAAAAAAAAAAGATTATAGGCCTACATTTTATCATATGTATTCATTAGTTTGAATATAGCCAACATTGGAACATCTTAGTCTATGACTTTATTTTTGACAAAATAGTATTTTATATATATGAGCAGAAAAGCTTATTTGATGTGACAGTATATTCTACAGTAAAAACTGTACCCAAATCTAGTCAACAAAATGTTGTCTTTCATACTTCGCCTGACTGTAACGTTGTTTTTATGAAATATTAGGGCATAGCCTATAAATGTTAATTTGCAGTTTAATACGTTACTCACGGCTGGACTGGCCATTGGGCATACCGGGCAAATGCCCGGTGGGCCGACGTGCTTTTTGGGCCGATACATCTCATAAATACTTTTTTTTAATTATTTTTTTTTTTTTTTTTACGGCCCATAAAATGTGTACATCGGCGGGCCATTCGTTTTGTTTTGTTTTGCTTGCGTTTTGGGTTTGTGCCGGTGTAATGCATTGGTCAAAAAAAGTCAGTGTTAGTTTTTTTTCTGACAGACCAGCCCATGAAACACGTAGATCAGCGGCCCATTGGTTCTTTCCTTGATTGACACTGGGCTGGCCCAATCACAACTTTAAACGAGTGAGCGAGCGTGCAGCAGTGTCAGTGTGTAATATCTGCCAGAATAGTCTGCGAGATGGAGAAGAAACGCAAGGAATGTGCAGATAAATAGCGTGAAAAAATAGAACCAGGCCCTTAAAGCAGACGCTTTATGTGTCAAAATATATGTTTTCTGACCTTCGTCAGCTCCTGTGGCAGATGATGATAGTGAGGACGGAGGATCAGGAGAGAGATGAGAGAGTGTAGAGCCTGCGGTAAGCAGAACTACTTTCAAAACACTTAGGCTATGTCATGATGGAGTGTAGGAACCCATAACCCAGTTACAGATTATTTCCACATCTGCATAGTTGACGATTACCGCAATTCACTAGAAATTTAATGACAGGCGTTTGTAAACCATGTTTTCCGCCAAAATAAAAGCTTGATGCAGTTTGCGTCAAAATAAAAGATCATGTGCTTATCTCTTTCAAGTATAGAAATTGTTACAAAACTAATTATGAAAGTGTCCTTTATTTTTTAGTGCATTTGTTTTACAAAATATGGCTATTACTGTCATTGGATTAATATTATAACTATTATATAGTAGGTGTAATGTAAATAGACACTGTAACTAAAAGAGGTTTGAATTTTTCTTTGTTTAATTTGGACACTGAATATGGGTTGAAGCTTTTAATTTTGAACTCTCAAAGTGCACCAGATTGATGAATTTAACATTAAAATGCACAAAATTTTCTCACGGGGGGGGCATGCCCCCGAACCCCCCTAGAAGAACCAAGGTCCACCCACCACAGTTTTAACAAAAAATCTTGTAAGAAACACTTGTATTGCTATGCCAGAGCCGCTTATAGCTTGTTTTAGGATTCACCACTGTGGAGTATAGTTCGACTGTATTAATAAATGTCAAATTTGTACTTATTTCATCTGTAAACTCTCACTCGTTCCTATACTCACTCATTACATGGCATTAGTGGTTTTAATGAATAGGAGTTGGTATGCATATAATTAAGGGCGTGCAAAGATGGGTGGTGTTTATGATCATATAGTGGGCCGGTCTGGGCCAAAATGCCCGGGCCGATTTTTTGTCCCAGTCCAGCCCTGACGTTACTTATACAAATACATTTTATTTCAACATATTTCAGTCGATTTTTACTCATCTCAGTAGGCTATAGCAAAGCAGTTTATTCTTTCACACACAGACGCGCGATTCATATTTAGGCTAAACAGTCTTTACAAATATGTACCCTTCATTCATCTCACAGAAACGCGATTCATATTTAGGCTAAACAGTCTTAACAAATATGTACCCTTCATTCATCTCACAGAAATGCGATTCATATTTAGGCTAAACAGTCTTTACAAATATGTACCCTTCATTCATCTCACAGAAACGCGATTCATATTATAGAAACGCGATTCATCTTTTTGTTTACATAGGCCTACACTAACGTTATTCCATAACGTTATTCCACATTAACACTTGAGAAAGGATAACTTAGCCTACCTCACTCCTCAGCGGGATCTGCTCCTCATATCAGCACGGAAACTTTTCTCCATAAGGTAGGCTATATTATGCCTCTTTGTTTACAGCTGATGTGGGCGTTTCACAGACTGAAATGGTTCTCAGAATTTGCGTTTGAATAGCACGCGCTCTCCGGGGCGTGGTCAAATTACTTTTGAATGGCTCGTAATGAGCTCGACTGGAGTCGCTCTCTTTTTATACAGATTACAGAAGCTGATAATATTTGTTTTTTATATAAATTACTTCATTTAAAAGATGCGATCTCAAGCTTTATGCCCGTGGGTCTGTTTCCCTGTTTGACTGAATTTTCGCGGAGTTATAGATAATTTTCGAACGCGTTTCAAATGGGAGTTTACTGACAGAGAGAAGGCAGAAATCGCATCATGTTAGTTTTTCTTTATTTGTCAAAAAGCAAAACACTTTATTTTTATTGTGAGTATACAGAAAAAAAATAGAAACTGAACAGGATCGATTGATGTATTACACGAAAATGAAAGATCAAAATTAACAGAGCATTTTGTGTTTATTTTTCATTGCTAAAAAAAAAAACGAGCAAAACGCGCGGGCGCGTTTTTGGTCCCCAGAGGGTTAAAGCTGCTGCTCTAGGGCTCTCAGAAGTTGAGGAGGTGCAAATTAATGACATCCCGCAAGAGGTCCCAAGACTTGGTCAGCTTATTGAATTGAAAGCCTAAATAATGTCAGCCTTTATATTTAAATGTAAAATGTCACATATAGGCAGCTGTCAAAAGTACGTAATGGACATTTCCATCATGCATATGAAGTGACAAAGCCATATAAGAAATTGCAATGTAATGCACAGTTTGTGAAGAAACTTTAGTTGAGACATGAAGCAGAACTGTATTGATCTGACAGCAGCATCACAAACCGTAAGAGAATAACTTCATAATGCTTTGTCTGTAAATTATGGTTATATATGAATGTTTTCAAACCACCATTTTCATTAACCAATCATAACAGGGGCCGTTTTACTGTCAAGCCTTAAAGGTCCCATATTGTCAAAAATGAAATTTCCTGTCTTTTTTCATGATAGCAGAGGTCTAGGGGCTGTGAAACTACCATATAAGTTTCAAAACAGTCATTACACAGACAACCCATGCACGTAGTCACCTATGCTTGCTTTTATGTTAAATTAACAGTGGTTTGTGAATGTTTATACTTTAATAACAAGTAATTTATCACCATTGTAACAACTGAGAACGAACCAAACACAAATGTATCGTCCAGGTGATTTGTTCAAACATAACTCCACACAGAACTCAACATTCCAGAGCCAGATCCATAAAATCAGGCTCCAGACAGTCTCCGCTAACCAACGAAAAACCCCAGCTAAGAACTTTATGGCCATGCAAGCTTCGAAGAGATGAGCCCAACTATTGGAAGAACTTGTCAATGTGAGATGGTTTTAAAAAGAATGATTGGTTCAGAGATGGCACAACTCGGTGCTCGATCAAGATAACAGCAGAAGCTGCTCAAGCCCACGACAGAGATACAAAACAGACCATCTTCTTCTTAAGGACCCCTGGATGACCCAGAGAGTAAAATCTCTCCAAACCACAGAAAACTGAGATTTTAACTATAACAATATACATAAAATCATTCCAGAACAGTTTTCGATGGACTTATAATCAAACATCATGCAACCACATAATTTTGTTCTTTCTACCACTTATTTGCATGTTTAATAAGCTTAGATCCCATGTAAGTCATTTAATGGTTATAATTGTTAGATGTTTGAATGAAAGTGTGTTGTGTTTCATATCAGTATGATCGTATGCTCGTGATTCAAAAGATGGCTTGATTGAAATCTGTGTAAAATGTTTTGTATTCTTATAATAGTAACGATGTCTAAACTGTGGCCTCTGTACTCTCTGCTAGAGCTTGGAGAGTAAGGAGATCCCAGATAACGCATGATTTACGATGAGACAAATAAAGACAGTGTCTAATTGGTCCGATCTCTTCAGGAGGTTGGACAAAACTTTTGAGTTTAAAATCTTAGACCCGAAACAAACTCTCACTGTTGGAAGGCCAACCAGCTGGAGTGGAAAAGGGAAATGACGTGCTGTACAAAAAGTTGATGCAAAATCCAAAAATGGTGTTTTATTGGAAGGTGTTAAATATTTACAGTGCAGGAGAAAACAAAAATAAATAAAAACTGTACAAAAGGAAACAAAAACAGCAACAATGTGCTAATTTTGGCTAAACCAAATGGCCCAAGTTCGCAACGCTGCTCAGTCTTAGAGTCCACAATCAGAACTGAAATCCTTTCAGCCAGCAAGCCTATTTATAGGCTGAAGCCCCTCCTATAGAGCATACCAATCACATGTACAAACATTTTAGTTTGTAATGATCAAATTAAATAATATAAACACCCAAAACAACACTTAAACCTTCCAAACAGGTTAAACAACAACCATTAACAGAGGAAGAGTTTAACAACAAATTAAATGAAAAAGCAACTGTTTCTAAATCCCCTCCCCCTCTGACATCACACCAAAATGGTATCTTCCACAGGAAGTGATGTGGCTGTTTCTATAAAAAACAGATTAACCTGGATTATGGGTTCGGTTGTACAGAGTGTGAACTGGGAAGTTTAACTGCAATAAGGTTTGTGGAAATTATGTGGAAAAATAAAGGTAATTATTATATGAATTATTATGTGTTCTGGCATTCTGTTATTTTTAGAAAAATAATAACATCTTTTAAGGAAATGTATCAAGAGTTGAAAACTATAACAAAACACAGCAGCACCAAACTTTAGACTAAACAAAACAAAAACTCCATAACACTTTCCTGATGTGTACACAGATGTAACTATTGCCGGCAATGCACAGTATTAGTGAAATGGGTGTGTTTGTAAGTCCAAGTTTATAGAGTCACCAGGTTAACCTGTGACACTCACTCTCTCTCAAGAAAGGCTCTCGCTCAAGAAAAAGTAACCATGTAGACGCGCAGAGACAAAGAACCCAAATTAAGATCAGAAGAACATGGGTTCAACAGCTTCATTCAAGCCATCTAACTACTCTGGTCTCAATTTCCTTTCTTTTCTTAGTTCTCTTATTTTCCGTTGTGAGTCTCGGTTCTAAGTTAAGTTTTGCGGCAAGATTTCGGTCCACGTTTCTTCTGCAAAGCCAGCTTCAACAAAGACTTTCATTCATCCGCCAGCACACCACGTGATTGGCCGCCCCAGACATCTATTCAAGCACGAGGACACCAACCAACGGACCTGGGAAACCCCTTTCAAGTAAACTTCGAAGGGAATCCCCAAAAGCAAAAGACAAGCAAGTAACCTCCAGACTAAAAGCTGAACTGGTGTATTGTATTGATTTAATAACCCGCCTAAGAAGGGTTAAATTAATGATTGATGATTCTTCACACTGCATGAAAATTGGGATTTCCGACCCCGTAAACGGCCGTAAATCTCCCTAATTTTCGGCAGTTAACGACAATTTACAGCCTGTGAACGTCGCGTTCGTCTGTGCCGAATATTGCCGGAAACGAACCATGACGTATGCAGAGCGCTCGCGCCGGAGGTGTGAATGGCTCTAATTACCATATGAACAGCAGCTCCCCCAGAGAAAGGCTTGAATTTCCTCACTCACTATTGGTTGAACCCACGTGGTTTAAACAAGAAAAATCACTCGTGATTGGTTGGCAGATCTGTTACTATTGGTCACACTCGCTCATTATAAATTCAAAAAATTATAATATTCATATAAATAATAATATATAAATAATTTTTTTATATTCATAATATGCTATTCTGTGGTATATTCATGTCATTGTTAACCTATGGACTACACTATTGTTACCATCAAGGACATGAATTTATAAAGGAAAGGAAAATTTGCCAGGGACATGCTGTTTATTCAAAGAAAGAGCTTTATTAGCACAAACAAAACAATATACACCTATGTACAAAGCATAGATCATCTGCACACACAACAAATTGGAAGCTCAGTGTCTGTTTTCATCTTCGGAGCTGTAGGTGACTAGCGGCGTTCTCTCTGAATTCGATCCACTTTGAAAACGTCTGTGGTGCGTTGCCCTGTATTTAGGAGTCTCCTCTAATCTCGACTGCAGCGTAGCACAGAGCTCTGTGAGCTCCTGGCTGGTGGTTGAACTTCATCGGACATCAGATCTATGGTGGCGCACTTCCAAATGCCCACGTCATCCTCACCTAGCACACCGTCTCGCTTCTAGCAGCTGTAAAAACAACCAATACGCTGATTTCACGCAGCCGCCATTTTGAAATCGAAAGTGAGGCTCCGGTGGGAAAACCCCCGGAAGTAAAGATAAACAACAATGCCTTTGGACTACCAACCTGAAGCTGCTGCCGCGATTTACACTTTTGGATGTTAATATCCAATATAGGATATGTATATAGTTCATTCCTGCTTCTTTTTTTACTTTCTGAATTATATAAAAAAAATATTTTATTTATAAATTAATTTCACTGTATATAGTCTAAAGTATGAAAGAAATGTATGTACAGTTTTAGAATTGACACAACATCATTAAACACAACAATACGCCATCGCATTCACGACTCTCCTATGATTAAAGGCGACACTTCCGGTTTTCTTCCCACCGGAGCCTCGCTTTCGATTTCAAAATAACGGCTGCGTGAAATCAGCGTATACAGACTGTTCTGGCTTTGCCTATCTTAGCGTTTTTGCTCCCCCTGCTGGTTTTGTTGTATTTTGCACTTTGAATTGGTTTTATTCAGTTTCCGGGGTTAGGCTCAAAAGAATAACACAGCACATGTTGAATTCTCCATCGATCCATAGCAACAACAGCTCTTAAACGAGGCACTGCTTGTAAGTGGAGTTTGATTATTCTTGATTATGACCTTTTGTATGTATATAAAAGTAATTGTTTTGTTAGTTCTGCAATTACTTTGTGTAAGTATTTTCTGTTGGTTTCTCCTGTGGTACATGACTTGACATGTATCATGTGATGTGACAGTCTATTTATGTATTCTTTTGTTTTCATATTGTTTTACAGTTTTACACATTTATTCAGTAAATTTGAACGACGACTCCGGTGTCAAGACTGTTTATTGAGTGGATGTGTTTAGCTTGCTGGGAACGAAGCCAGTACACAGACAATCAGTACTGTGATGCACTGTATGGACACAAAACATCTATTAATGCACGTGAAAAATAGTCACATTGACTAAAAATCTTACCCTCTTTCTTCTTGCTCGACTCCGAGCTGAACTCTTCACAGCTTCGGCCTGCAATGCCAGATCTGGTTGTTTGTACCTGAAGCTCCTGCGTACTGTCTCGTAGTATGTCTTACAGGCAGCTGGAAAACAATTAAATGAGAGTGATATGAATAAAAACAACGCAAGTCACAGTAAAATGAAACAAAGAGAAAATAGTAAAAGTTACTTACAATGTCGTCATGATCAGCGTCATGAAAATCTGGACTTGCAGACATGGCTCTGAGTAAATGTGAGGTTACGCCCTCGTTATGAGGCAAGGTTACTCTATGGAAACAAAATGTATGATTAAGATCGTAAACTATAACGGATCTATTTTCTTATACAAGAGAATGAAAGCATATTCTTTGAATCTTACCTTTAAAATGTTTGTAAGTTTTTATGAAAGTAAAAAAATAAAAGAATGTAAGATTCTTTTTTTTTTTTTTTTTTACCTTGCTCCAGTTCGTAGCGCCCACAATTTGTCTCAGAGTTGTGAAGATGGCATACGGCTTCCTGTAAATTACAGGATTATTTACAATTATTAAACAAATAATAGCCATCAGCCATCGTTATGAGGCAAGCATAGGCGTCGATTTCGGGGGGGACGGGGGGGGACGCGTACCCCCCAGATTTCGTCATGAGTCATTTTGTACCCACCACTTTTAACTTCCGTCCATATTAATTTGACTTTTGGTTCGATTTTTTTGACCGTTTTCAGTGGTTGTGAGGAGCAATATGAGAGAGAAATTTGGTAATCATTGTCTGACCCAACAAAAAAAACATTATAATATTCATTTTATTTTATTTTCCGTGTTCGCATTTATGAGGGAAAAAACAACGTGTCAGTTTAGGTTACGGACCAGAGCGCTCTGAAAGCGGCACTAAAAGACTGCTTTAAAACTTTCACAGAGACCTCAAACAGAACAGCTGCCTTTCTTTAGAGTGAATTTCGTTTCGTATTAATTATATCTTAATTTTAATCAATGTTTCATGAACCAATGGATTTAATATAGCTATAAAAAGTAAATATAGCAGAATCATACGTGACGCATTGCTGCCACATACATATTATTTTTTGACCTCAATTATGTCTACTAACGAGATCTTATGTCGTTTTAAAATAACTATGCATTTTAATTGTTTATTAATGAACTAGTCTTTTCTAAATCAGTGTAGGCTGCCTGCATACTTATCTCCACATCTCCGCTGTAATGTAGCCTAGATGCGCCTTTCATACGGACAGGATTACATAATCAGATGGTAGCTACCGTATTTGCTTTCGATTGGATTTTTTTTTCGTTGGTGGACATTTTTTTTTGTAACTTTATAGTTATATTTCTCATGTCTGTGAGGCTTGTCTATACACTGTTTGTCAGTTCATTTTTGAGGCGCGCTCCAATTCACAGAGATCATGAAAGCACGCCCTGTTCGTTTTCTTTTATTTTACAAAGGCACACCGTTTTCTTGTTGTTGTGAGTTTACACAAATAAAAGTAGTTGCGACTGATGTATTATTATATTCTGTATGACCAGAAATGGAGTAGGCCTATTTTAAGTTGTTTCCACTGTTGATAGGAAAATGCGAGTGATGGCACCGGCGCCTCCAGCCACATAGGCTATAGTGCGCGCTCCATACTCCGCACAAACACTTGGATATGCGCTTCCTAATAGCAAACATTTATTTAGGTTAACGTTAGAGTGAGCGGCCATGCCAGACGGATAATCCTCTTCATGTTTAACTAATCAAATTCTGTTGCATTTTATTGCGCCAGTTTGAAAAGGGCGGCTGAAACACTTAGCCTATACAGACAAACGCCCAACGCTGGTGTTTTTCTTTAAACAAATTCGTTTAGGCTTTAAAATAAATATTGTTTATGGGCTAATTAATGCCACAATAATTTATTTATTTTATTTGTTTTGCATTGAATACCATTGCATATTTTCATTGAATGCATTGAATATTTGCTATGCACCGCTATGCCATCCTCCCATAGAAAGACACGTTAAGAGCCACCTATTTTCCTTATAATAAAGGGTTTCTACGAAAGGAAAACGCTTAATGTATAATTAAACGCATTGCGTTCATATTCTTTATCACTGAAGCTTTTTCTTTATTATAAGGGTGTATTATTCCATTAAAAAAGGGACTGTTTATAAGGTGACAATCCGTTATACATCTTGAAGATTTTTGTATTGTATTGTATCTTCTGTTATAAACACGAAGATTGACATTTCGTTAATTAAACAAAATAAAAACACAAGGTGTAAAAAATAAACAACTTAGGCTATGTTCTGTTAGATGTGTTTTGACTAGTTTTTGTTTAATTATATCTCTATGAAGATATAGCCTATTAACAATCATTCATAATCATTACTTTTACGAAGTGGACGAGCGGAGCGGAATATTCAGAAATGCGCTCTCCACTCACGAGCTCTGATCGGATTCGGAGCAAACCCGAACCTCACTGTCTGCTGAATTTGCGCAGAAACATCAAAATATAACCAGCTTTTTAAAATGTTTTTTAAAACTAAACACTATTTTAGCACAAATTATGAGCTCATTGGCGATTTTTTTATAATTATTGACAAAATTAGAATATAGTAAAAAAAAAAATTTTTTTTTTTTTTTGGGTGGGTGGGCCTGTTGAAAAGTGGGGCCGTGCCTGAGCTACAGGACATCGTCTTCCAAAACATAACCTGCGCGAAAGAGAGAAAAAAATGAATGCGTCATTGTACCCAGCACTTCTGAAAATGCACTTCCGAATGCGTCTCTGTCCCCAGCACATTTCAAACCAAACTGACGCCCATGGAGGCAAGGTTACTCTGTGGAAACAAAATGTATGATTAAGATCGGTATCTATAACGGATCTTTTTCTTATACAAGAGAATGAAAGCATATTCTTTGAATCTTACCTTTAAAATGTTTGTAAGCTTTTATGAAAGTAAAAAAATAAAAGAATGTAAGATTATTTTATTTATTTTTTTACCTTGCTCCAGTTCGTAGCGCCCACGATTTGTCTCAGAGTTGAGAAGATGGTATACTGCTTCCTGTAAATTACAGGATTATTTACAATTATTAAACAAATAATAGCCATCAATCCCATGACCTCTTGCTTTATGATGAAATCATGAAAAACAGAATATTTTTACATTTCACAAGGCCTGACAAAATACAGCTGCAGGTAACTAGCGGCATTCTGTCTGAATTCGGTCCATTTTGCAGACGTCTGTGGTGCGTTGCCCTGTACTTTGGAGTCGCCTCTAATCTCGACTGCAGCGTGGCACAGAGCTCGGTGAGCTCCTGGCTGCGAAAGGACGGAGGTCGCACAATCCATCCAGACACCCCGCCGACGATGCCGTCTTCCTCATCAGACATCAGGTCTATGGAAGCACACTTCCGAAGGCCCACCTCATACTCAGCTAGCACACTCTGTCTCGCTTCTAGCAGCTGTAAAAACCAATAAAGACAATCAGTACTGCGCAATGCACTGCGTATGGACAATACACATCTATTAATGCACCTGAAAAATAGTCACATTGACCAAAAACGAATCTAATCTAATAAATCTTACCGTCTTTCTTCTCGCTCGACTCCGAGCTGAATTCACCACAGCTTCCGCCTGCAATGCAAGATCTGGTTGTTTGTACCTGAAGCTCCTGCGCACTGTCGTGTAATATGTCTTAAAGGCAGCTGGAAAACCATTAATTGAGAGTGATATTAATAAGAACAACATAAGTCACAGTAAAATAAGAACAACATAAGTCACAGTAAAATTAAACAATAAAGGAGAAAAAATGCAACCGGGTGAAATTGAAGAAATACACACCGGAAGCAAACTATGCTTTTTGAAATTGGGGTTTTATTCTGACTGCTGTTTAAAATAAGTGACAGCGGTCAATGGAAGCACAATTAAACAGATAAAAGTCTGATTAAGAAAAAAGTTTGCCTTGTTCGAAGAGATTTCACACACAAAAAAAAAAGAAATTGTAGAAACAGTTTACAGTAAATTTGAAGATGACAATCAAATGTCACAAAAAGCTTAACCAGTGGATCAATGCCCAAATCCACAGAATACTTAACTCAATTCAAACTGAAATGCAGTGTAATACACTGCAACTGGTCAGATTTAAATTGATTTCTCCAAACCAAAATATGTTAGGCTACAATTAAATACGATAACACAAACTGGAATACGGCAGTGGCTGAGGTAACTTAGGCCTAAGTTACAAGAGAAATAAAAGCACTTCAACAAAGCCACACCCCACGTTTAATCATGCCATGCGGAACCAGAAATATGCATTTAACCATAAAGTTATACTGTATAATCACAGAATATAGATTCAACTCATTAACAGATTTTTCAAATAAACATGCCATCAGTAATTTCCCCCATAAACCATAAAACGTACATACCCAATCCTTTACCGTCCGATCACCACGAGGTTCACTCGTCACACATGCGCTCCAAATAAATCTATAAACAAAAATGTACACATCAAATGTTCTTTTAACTTCGCTTCACAACTTATTTGTGCATATTAAAGATATTGGAGTAATATTTCCCAAGAAAGAAGAACGTATAACACAGAATCCGATCGATGCACGCACCGTCGTGGAGCTCTCCTGAACAGTGTAAAATGGCTTCCGTTCTCTGGTCGCGCGCACGCGTCCAGCACATAGACTGTAAAAAATAGGTCCAGCACAAGTGAATAGTATTGCGAGAAGAGAGGGATTTCTTAAAGGGGCCACAAACATTTTTAATGCAAAATAGAAACGAGGTATATTTACACTACTACTAGGCCAGAAAAGTAACAAAAAAGTTACTTACACACAATATCGTCATTATCAGCATCATGTCAATTGATCTAAGTAAAAATATATGCACAGAATTGAGAAAATAGTATTTATAGAGATAAATTGTGGCCTATCACAGGGCAAACGTGAATGTTCACGGTACATTTTATGCAAACAACTCTAATAGTAGTTGTAACTCTATATGTACAGTAGGCATAATTCTTGTCATTGCGTATGTGTATGCAGCATGAGTCAAATACAATCTTCTGTTCGTGAACAGTTGTATTATGCACAGTGGTTGGGCTCTAAGAGATTGTAATGCTGTTTGCATGGAAAGCACATTTTACCTTTGTGGCAAAGCCTGATTGAAATTAATTGTTGAAATAAATGGTTTTGTGTCTTTTTTACATAACATTTGCTTATTGCTAATGACACATAGTAACTAATCTAGCTACTTTCATTAAATATATCAATTTAAGCTAAAATTTAAGAGTCTATAATTAGGCTATACTGAGCCTGATCTATTTATACCAGAGATTTTCTTAGAATTAAGTAAATACCTTTTAGAAAAATGTTACCTGGGGTAAAACTCCCCCTGCCCTGATTTGCATTTGTATAGCTCACAGCATTTTCATTTACATGTTAAAGCCTCCCGTCAAAGTTTTCGGTGTTGCCTGCAAATTGCCGTGTGCAGTCGTAAACCTGAACTTCCATGACAATCTACAGTGCCGCTTACTGACAAAACAAGATTACGGCAAACAAGAATATTTTTAAGGATGGCCTTAGACTATTGTAACTCACTTTATTTTGGGCTATCTCAGGCCTCTCTCTCTCGTCTACAGCTAGTTCAAAACGCAGCGGCTAGACTTCTCACCAGGACACGCAAATATGAGTCGATCACCCCTATTTTATTCAAACTCCACTGGCTACCTGTCACATTCAGGATTGATTTTAAAATTTTACTATTTGTGTATAAAGCTCTTAACAAACCGGCCCCCCAATATCTGACCAATCTCCTCTGCCCGTACACTCCATCTCGTACTTTGAGATCCAGTGATCACTGTCTTCTCATCGTGCCCAGATCCAGACTTAAAAAACGAGGCGACTGCACTTTTGCGACTGCAGGCCCAAAACTTTGGAACAGTCTACCCCTCTATATCAGACTAGCTCCCTCAATTTCCATCTTCAAAACATCCTTGAAAACTTATTTATTTTCTCTTGCTTTTAATACCCCTTGACTATGATACAACTATTGCCTTTTTTTTTTTTTTTTTTTTTTTGTCCTGTTTCTGCCCTGCATTTTATTAGAATTAAGTTAATACCTTTTAGTCACCTGGGATAAAACTCCCCCTGCTACCCTCATTTGCATTTGTAAAGCTCACAGCAGTCTCAATTACATGTTAAAGCATTAGAGGGAGGGGGGTCACGGGGCAAGCAAGTCCCACGTCAATTTCCGACAATTTGCAGTGTTGCCTGTAAATTGCCGTTTGCAGTCGTAAACCTGAACTTCCACGACAATCTACAGCGCCGGTAACTGTCGAAAATCCCACTTTTCATGTGTTATAAGTGCATAGAATCTTGAGATTTCATCTCACTCTTAACTCACTCTTTCCTCACTCTCTTCCTTTCTGCAACTCGTATGAATGTGTGTGCGTGTGTTTGTGTTAGATATTAGTTTTAGCATATGTGTTAGAATAATCAATAAAGTCTTGTTTGTATTTTAGAGAGAAGTGTTACTTGTGTTATGTGCTTATGAATTTAATGTCTTAAACTGCTGATCTAAGTTACCTTGCTAAATAAATAGTGTTTCACTATAGTTTGAAAAATGTATATCCGCTGCAGAGCGGATGGTTACGGCCGGTTCAAATGAACCCTGAACGAGTCGAAATAAGTGATTCTTTCGAATTCCCTATAAATTGATTAATAATTCCTTTGAGCTAAATTAAATTGTTAGAATCACTCTATTAACGCTACACCATCATTACAGGTGTTTTATTTACCGTACTTGTGAGCATTACTAAGCCACAGCAGGCTACAGCACACATGACCCTAGTTACCTGTGGTTGGCCTGGTCGTGCGTCACTCAGAAAACAGGCCAATCAGAAGAGAGGCTCATGAATATTAAGCAGACAAGCCAAAATCACCTGTTCTTGGCAGAGCTCCTGAGAAAGGAGCTGTAAAAATATATTTAGATGGTTTTTGGTACTTATACCGCAAATATATATTCTTAAAGGAGTCATAATGTTGTTTTAACTTTGGTACCCAATGCTCTATTATAGTCTTTCAGGCACTTCTAAAAAAGAAAAGTGGAAAAAAAAATCAACACAGAGCCCCTCAGACCCTTATTTCTAAAGGCATTATTGTCTCGCGAGATCTGATGCGATGTTTTGGCTGTCGTGGACGGTCATTATAATAATGCAAATGAGGGGCGCGTTGATTGGTTGCAGGAAGGAGGGGGGTTGACACCGCAGGTAACTTCAGCATCATTACAAACTGACATGGCGCAAGTTGTCAGAACCCGACCCGGCCGCGACATATGGGATTCAACCGTACATGTTTGAGCCGGACTCTGAACCAGAGCTGGAAAGGGAAGATGTAGAGTTGTTGGATGCACGTCTACATCAAGATGTCTCTGAATGGTAAAGACAATCATTTTGACTGAGACATACATTAACATCAGTTCGAGCAAAAACGTGTGTTGCTATTTTCTCCCACATAAATTTACCTTTTATTTAATGTAGATTACATTAACGGAGATGTAGTTTTTTTTTTTAATCAGCTTACAGTGGTTTTGAGATTTTTACTATCATGTGGTGTTTTTGCCTTGTTTCACGTTGTGGTTATTTAGACATTCAATATGTTTCTTCTTTAGACATGCAACGTGATGTTATACTTGCATTTAAACAGTTTTAGCCACTGAGCATGGACTCCTGTACCGTCACTACTGTAGCTGCTAGTGTAAAACAAAGTGGAAAGATGTGGCTAGCATTCGTAGAGTCCATTCCCCGTGTTTACCTCGAAGGTAACGTTACATACAATAGCCGCATTAGCAGTTAGCTGCTATTTGTTAACCACAGTAGAGCAATAAAAACACAGTCTTACCTTTTCAATTTCTGGCAAGTCCCTGATGGTTGGGATGGCACCTTTTCCCAAACGGAGCTTCGAGGCCAAGTTCGCCTGATATTGCCCCAAATTTGTAAATGATTCCGGTGTAAAATGTTTAGCACACACACCTAACGATATGCCACTTGAAAGAGTTGTTGGGACAGCGTCATTAAAAATGAATTTCCTCCACTGTTCCCTGATAGTTTCGTCCGTTTTTGGTAGATAAAACACATTTGCATGTTGTTTGTGGCAGTCACCCACAGAGCATCTCAAGTGTAGGCTACACTCGGTTTCTCCATCTTTCTCGAGTCGACTAAACTGAATCTGAGGGGGAGAGGGGCGGGCTTCCCGCGGCATAGGTTTGCGGTGTCCATATTTGGTATATCCTCCCCCGTCTTGACGTCAAGAGGGGGAAGAAATCAAAATCTCGTTTTTTCGTGCGCGTGCACGTGGCCTATTTTACAAACCCTGAGGTAAACAAACGCTTCACTTTTAAATATCGGCTTCCCGGCCAGTGTACAATCATTATGCAATCATAACATACATTGATTCTCGTGGAAAAGTGAAATTTCTACATTATGACTCCTTTAAAAACATCAAAACATCAGAAAGGTGTACAATATGGGACCTTTAAGGGACACGCCACTAACACCAGTCATTTCAGACAGGGTTCAGAATGAAGGATGAAAATAATCATCATTGCTAATATAGCGTATAACTGTTGAGCTGAGTGAACCTGAAGGTGGTGATGGTGAGATGAAGCTTCATGAAGCTTTAAAGCTTTCCAGCCTGATGTGTGTAAAAGTGGTTGATTTCTCCAGGTTTCGAATGCACACAGCGACACCTGCTGGTCAATGCTGATATCATGCAGAACAAATCCTCAATATTTGTTAGATGGGTTGTGATACATTAACATGTACACATAAATAAATAAATAAATAAATAAATAAATGAGTTCTTAGAAGTTTTGTTGTTTCATAATGTTGTAAGTGGGCAGTGCTTTTGTTGAACAGAGGGGAATGATGGAGTTATTTAGACTGGATAAAAGAGGGTGAAAGTGAGTAATATGGACCCATGTGATAAGGCAGAGACCGCTAGACTACAGTGATGCTTCGAAATACAGCCGCCCTCAGTCTTATGTTGATTCTCAGTCACAAAGCCTCGAGAAAAATATACAAACTCTATACAAAATATCTATACAAACAATCAATCAGTAATATTTGGGCGCCAGACAGGTTTATTCCTGCCAAATAAATATGTTTTATCATCCCGGATAGCTAAATAAAAGCTACCCGTTACACACTACAAAGAGAGAATAAAGGGAAAACAAAAAAAATGAGCAAAGAGGATCGTAAGAAAAGAATAAAAACAATTAACCCCTCAGACCACTGGAATGCAGCTAATTAATGAAAAGGTAAGCGTGTTTTTCTATTTGTTTGTTCTTTTGCATGAATTGTATCTTCTAAAATTGAAAGAATGAAAGAAAAACTAAAAAACACACAGATAACAGTAACACACAGTATTTCGAATAAATGATAAACACAGAGTCAAAATTTTCCAATATCAATTTCTGAAATTCAACCTCAAGTTTCTCAATTTCAAGTTCAATGTCTTGTTTTCAAATTACAAAATATTACTGAGTAGGAAAGTTGTTCAAAAATTTACACAGTTCAGTCCATGAAGAGAAGGGGAGGGGGGTAATTTTGTCTAATAATATGTAAAAATATGTTGATGCCACAAAACAGGATGTTATAGTGTCACGGGGTGACAAATAAGCCCGGGACTATCCCCGCTAGAGAAATGCCCCTGTTGAGATCTGGGAAGGGAAACACCGTCCTAAAGCCTGGGTGAGTGCCTGTCGCTATGGTAACCGAGTGGCGGATTGACAGCAGCTGTGGGTAATTTGCGCTGAGCGTTTGAATGGGGCCACGCTAGCTCATGAGAGTATAAAAAGTCAGAGGAAGAGAAAGTGAGAGTTGTATTTGTGTTTTTGAATAAAACAGGGCTTAGTAGAAGGATATGAGTTTAGTTATGTTAGAAAGTTGTATATAGTGATAATGTATGAATATTAATAATGTTATTAGATATTTATGAAGCTATTTATTGGTTTTATATATATGTATGTATTTATTTATTTATTTATTTATTTAAAGGATAGTGAGAGAAGGCTATTGTGATCCACACTCCATATCAGAAGGTGGCGGTAATGCACACTGAAAAGTTGTTTGCCAACCGCCATTAAAAGAAAGAAGAAGAAGAAGAAGTGAGAGTTGTTGTTCTTCCCCTGCTTGTGGTGTTCTTTTCCCCGCTTGGATGTGACTTGTTCCTGTTGGAAGGTGTTCTCTGAAGTGTGTCGTGGAGGGCTTGTTGTGAGGAAAAAGGAATATCGTGTGTATGAGGAAGTGAAGGCGGAAAGAGAGAGGGAAAGAGGAAAGCACATCGTCTGGATGGGAGAGTGAAGATAAGTAATTGATTATTGAATCTCCTATTGCACGCTTGATACTGAGATAGATGTGGGCTGAAGTGCTTGGAGTGCGCTGTATGAATAACACTGAGTGAAGTAAACTGATTCTCTGCCGTTCTTATCTCCTCCTTCCGTTCGGATGGTGAAGCGAATCCAGTTCATGCCTATGAAGAAGTGTTTAGAACTCCCTTTCTCACACCGCCGATCCTTCGTTCTTTAGATCGGGACCAACGGGTGAGTGCTGGCCTTAATTACACTTTAATGAGTGGACTTGTGGTGTTTGAATTGACGTTCCTATTGGAGTGAAATTGCTGTGGGTGTGTGGAAGATTGCTTTTAACTGCCGTGCACTCGCCCAAGAGTCAGGCTGGTATATTGTACATCATCAGAGCCTGGAGAGATCGAGTATGCCCAACTGGAGAAAGGGTTTGAAAAGACAGTTGGTGTGAAGTCTCTGTTTTTCCCACGACACATGTGAGAACATTAAATTGCTGTGTGAAGTTATGATTCTGTCTGCCCTAGAGAAAACCCAGCTCAGTCTGTGACTGTGAGTTCGCTACAGCTTTGAAGCCCACCTGTACGGTGTGAAGTTCCTGTCTTCCCCACGACACCTGTGAGAACATTATATTGCTGTGTGAAGTTATGATTCTGTCTGTTCCAGAGAAAGCCCAGTTCAGGCTGTGACTGTGAGTTCGCTACAGCTTTGAAGCCCACCTGTACGGTGTGAAGTTCCTGTCTTCCCCACGACACCTGTGAGAACATTATATTGCTGAGTGAAGTTATGATTCTGTCTGTTCCAGAGGAAGCCCAGTTCAGTCTGTGACTGTGAGTTCACTACAGCTTGAAGCCCACCTGTACGGTGTGAAGTTCCTGTCTTTCCCACGACACCTGTGAGAACATTATATTGCTGTGTGAAGTTATGATTCTGTCTGTTCCAGAGAAAGCCCAGTTCAGGCTGTGACTGTGAGTTCGCTACAGCTTTGAAGCCCACCTGTACGGTGTGAAGTTCCTGTCTTCCCCACGACACCTGTGAGAACATTATATTGCTGAGTGAAGTTATGATTCTGTCTGTTCCAGAGGAAGCCCAGTTCAGTCTGTGACTGTGAGTTCGCTACAGCCTTGAAGTCCACCTGTATGGTGTGAAGTTCCTGTCTTCCCCACGACACATGTGAGAAACACTATACTGCTGTGTGAAGTTATGATTCTGTCCGTCCTAGAGAAAGCCCAGTTCAGTCTGTGACTGTGAGTCCGCTACAGCCTTGAAGCCCACCTGTACGGCGTGTAGTTCTTGTCCTCCTTACGACATATGTGAGACACACTAAACGGCTGTGTGAAGTTATGATTCTGTCTGCCCTAGAGAAAGCCCAGCTTAGTCTGTGACCGTGAGTTCGCTACAGCCCTGAAGCCATCGGTACGGTGTGAAGTCCCCGTCTTTCCTGTGACACACGTGAGCCGTTCTACCTGTGACCGTGAGTCCGCTACAGCCCTGAAGTCCATCTGTAGGGTGCGAAGTACTCACCCGTCCAAGATACCCGTGAGAGTTGTACATCGCTCCTGAGCTTGCCCCCTCCTGCCCTAGGGGAAGTCTCGTACGGTGTTTACGGAGGACCTGCTGCAGTCCTACCTGTCCACTTCTTACCGTTGTAATTGCCCTTGGTGTAGAAGGAGTTCGGTCAGCCTACTTGCCGTAAGATACCTACCTGTACATTATCGACTGCTGTGAGCTGTCCCCCACGTGAAAGAGGAGAGGAAGCTTTGACCATCCGCTCATTGGAGAACTCACCTGTTCACCACCCCCCATTGGGAACCTGATACCAGCTTGGAAGAAGGAGTTCGGTCAGCCTACTTGCCGTAAGATACCTACCTGTACATTATCGACTGCTGTGAGCTGTCCCCCACGTGAAAGAGGAGAGGAAGCTTTGACCATCCGCTCATTGGAGAACTCACCTGTTCACCACCCCCCATTGGGAACCTGATACCAGCTTGGAAGAAGGAGCTCGGTCAACCTACTCACCGTAAGATACCTACCTGCACATTACTGACTGCTGTGAACTGTTCCCCACGTGAAAGAGGAGAGGAAGCTGTGACCATCCGCTCATCGGAGAACTCACCCGTCCATTACCTCCCACCGTGCACCTGATACCAGCCTGGGAGAAGGAACGTTGACAACCTACTTACCATAAGATACTTACCTGCCCATTATCGACTGCTGGGAACTGTTCCCCTCACGTGCAAGAGAAAAGGAGGATTGGATCATCTACTCACCGGTGAGGAACTCACCTGTCCAATACTTACCTGCCCAGTACTCCTTACTGAGAATCGCCGCCCGTGGGGAAGGGTGTGTCTGCTTGCCCCGCCTGGGATCCTCCCTGGACGAGGGAGAGAAGAAGACTTTTAGATTAGGATTATAAATTATTTTACTCTCAATAAAATTGTTACTTTTATCCTCTGTCTCTGGTCTCGTCTCTGGCACGCTCCTCAAAGTGTTCTTGGTCTAGGGGTGGGTGTAGTCTGGTTCGGCCCATCCCGACCTGTGACAATAGTTTCCTGTAAACATTGCTTCCAATCTAACATTGTAAATTATTCTAGTAAGCTGTTATTTTTTTGTTTGTTTTGTGTTTTTATGAAATGCCAAATTATCAATGTCAATTTTCTTCACTTTTAACTTTAGATCCTTAGTCTATTTTCATCCTTCATTCTGAACCTTTAATTTTAATAAAATTATATTTAATCTCAAGTTTTATATCCCATTTTAAAACATTAAGTAATTTGTAATTTGTAAACGAAGTAATAGTGAATAAAAAAGTTGAGTAAAATAGTTAGTGGCATTAATCTGGTGTCTCAGTGAATTATTAAAATACACATCACATGGTGTCAGAGGAAAACCATGGAGCAGTTGAAGCCTCCTAACTCCATATGTTCACCACAGCACAGGGACCGAACCAAACCATTGATGCATACGTTACTCACTTGAAAAATAAGGCGAAAGACTGTGAATGTGGACGATTAGCTGATGACTTGAGTAAAGATTGACGATTAGCTGATGACTTGAGTAAAGATTGTCTGTGGTGTTAACAATGACACCGTGAGAGCTAGGCTTCTCAGGGAAACGGGTTTGACCCTAGCAAAGGCAGTGGATATCTGTCGTGCCAATGAAAATAACACAAAGCCATATTATGAAAGTGCTGCATGAAGAAGCAGAAGAGGCTGTGAACAACATCACGAAAACAAAGTCCACTGTCAGACAGGCGAATTTCAAGCACACAGGGAAAGAGAAGGAAGAGTGCACGAGGTGTGGTGACGTACATGAGCCAAGGAAGTGTCCGGCTTATGGCAAAATGTGTAAAGAGTGCTTGCGGAGGAACCGTTTTAGCCGCATGTGCAAAACACCACAACACAAAGGCAAACCTAGAAGATTGTAGAAAAAAGTCCATGAGATTGAACAACAAGAAGATGCTGAATTGTTTATACGTACCATCGAAACTGAACAAAGTGAGCAAACAGCTAGCAAATGGCTGACACAAATGAATACAGTCTCTACCATGGAAAGTGAAAACAAGAAATGGACTCAAGAGTTCAGAATAAACAACTGCACACTTACCTTTAAGCTAGACACAGGAGCAGAGAGGAACGTGTTGTCCTTTAAAGACTTGGAGAAAACCTCTAACAAGAAAACACCTCTGAAGAAGTCAAACTGCACGTTAGTTACATATTCTGGCCACACGATGGAGACAAAGGGTAAAGTAAGGCTTAAATGTGGTTACAAAGACAATGAGTTTGACCTAGAACTCCAAACTGTAGAAGAGGATTCACCAGCAATCCTAGGAAGAGAAGCATGCTCAAAACTCGGACTGATTAAAAGAGTGTAAAAAGCAGAGAACAAAGACCAGACTGACATTCTGAGTGAATACCAAGATGTGTTTACTGGTGTAGGATGTGTACCATTACTGCACCACATACAGCTCAACAATGTTAAGTGGGTGGAAAAAAAAAACTCCTTAATCTCGCCTTTGTGGACAGAAATGGGCACCCATAGGAATGAATGGGGAAAATTCAGACCTTTTTTTTTTTTTGTCAAATAAAAATCAATAGATCCAACACAATGCATATCATACATACACAGTAATGAAGGGGTGATCCTGTATAACATTCTCAATGTGGCAAACACTCATGCCTATAACACACTGTGAGCCTATAACAGAGCTGTTTTTTTTTTTAAATAAAAAGTCACTCACACATACAAAAACAAAGAATTGAATGAGCCAATGACTGACCTTTTTTTTTTTTCATGTTTCAATCAATCAGCTGTGCACGGACACACACACACAAACACACACATGCGCATAATTGCATGTACACATTATAACTATGAGTATTGTTCGTTCTTACCGGTTTATTCTTACTTAATACTTACTTTGAGTTATTGTTGTTTATTCTTACCTGTTAGGTACCAATTAGCTTTTTGAGTTATTGAAATATGATGGGTTTTTTTTAAATAAATCATAAATGATCTACTACTTTGTCTTTTCCTTATAGCATGATCATAATTGTCTAAGCAAATTTTTGGCATATTTGTATCAGTCTCACCTAACACAGACATATATATATATATATATATATATATATATATATATATATATATATATAATTACAATTTTAACTTGTGATAAAGTCAAAAACTTAAATTCATAATAACTGTTTTTATAGAGTTCAGCCTATATGCAGCCATTGAGTACTATAGTCAACTAGTTACTATTGATATTATTGATATTATTGCTTTTTTTGTTAATTTTATACCAACATAAGACACCAGATGTCACCAAAGTCATTTGCATTACATATGGGAATTTACACCCCCACCCACTCGAGCAATTTGTTTGCTAAACTGAAAAAGCCATTGAGCATCGTCGAGAGGGTAAAAGGAATCGGATTGGATTAAACCGGCCAATAGCACGCCAGGTGGATAAGCCAGTTTGTGATTGGTCCCCGCAGATTTGTAATGGAAGCAGAACAGAAGAATGTACAGGTTTCCAGCCTGAGCTGCAGGGCGAAATCAAATCGCCAGCAGATGGGGCTGGGTTTACCCAGTCTAAGGCCAGCTAGTAGTCGCTGTGCAAGTAAACCTCACTCCTCTGATCTTTAGCCTCTTTGTTAGAGTGCCTGACTCCCACGCTGGAGACCCGGGTTCGAGGCCCGCACAGAGCGGGGCGAGTAGGACCTGGGTGCACTTTAAAAGCACAAGAAAGAAAAATAAACAAGAAAGAAATCCGCACTTGTTAAATATGCAGCAATGTGCGCAGTGTGTGTGTGCGTAAGAATGGAATGTGCGCGTCTATGAATATAGCAACACTGGCCAAGTTGGCAGCACGGGTGGCTAAGAGTGACTCGGGTACATCGGCGGCGTTAGCCCATCTTGCTCCTGTGTTTTTTCTTGTTCCACCAAGCCATGGAATTTGGAAATACGGTGCAAAATACTCCAGTCCCGTCCCAAACCGAGGGTAACGCCCGCTAAGTGTTCTCCACGCTTGTAAACAATGGGGCGGTACTTCCGCCTACGTCCAGCGTGACCTTTCCAATGTGATTACGTAATGCCTGGCGCGTCGCACACCAGCACAAGACGAACAATTGTGGTTAAAAAGTATATACATTTTTATTTGTTTTAGAAAATGAGCGATTGTTTCGCTAGATAAGACCCTAATCCTCAGCTGGGATCGTGCAGAGCCCTTTGAAGCACTTCAGAACCCTTTGAAACTGCATTGATTTGGACTTCAACAATTTGGTGACCGTTGAAGTCCATTGTGTGGAGAAAAATCCTGAAATGTTTTCCTCAAACAACTTAATTTCTTTTCCACTGAAGAAAGAAGGACATGAACATCTTGGATGGCATTGGGGTGAGTAAATTATCAGGACATTTTCATTTTGATGTGAACGTAATGGGGGAATGTAGTGTTTGTGTATTAGTCAGGAGATGGCGCTGTAGTCCACATGTTGTCACCTATAAAAGGTGTAGAGTAAGAGTTGAAGTGTGTTGTACATGCTGACCATTATGTAACATCTGGCACTGTTGGATTGATTTAGGATTTTAATAAATCTATCAGAACTGAGAACTTTCTTGGCCTCATGCTTACCAGGATTTAAACATTACAACATCAGCAATTGCTGGTATACTGGAAATCTCTGAACACATCTAGTGTGTGTAATCAGAAATGTCCTGTATCTGATCATCTCTGTGCATCTCAAGTGTATGGACGTGTACGGACGTGTACGGGGTTTTCATTAAGTTTCACGGGAATTTCCAATGTCTAATTTGACCTGGAAATGACTCTTAAACACACAAGATAACAAGTGACTTGATCAAGGACAAGTGATGGTGATATGATGGTGGTGATGGTGATAGTTGTCACAGAGATTAGGGTATCTATGGAAACAAACAAGATGGAAACACAGGAAAAGGAACTGTGGCAAATTATCTCAAAATAAATATTGATAATCAATCATAACTTGTAATAATTAATTATGAATATTTGGATCAGTTAATAGAATTAAAAGCAGCAAAGGCATCAAGCAATTTCTGCAGGTTGTAGTCGCTGTGCAAGTAAACCTCACTCCTCTGATCTTTAGCCTCCTTGTTAGAGTGCCTGACTCCCACGCTGGAGACCCGGGTTCGAGGCCCGCACAGAGCGGGGTGAGTAGGACCTTGGTGAGGGGTCACATATGGAAACACTTAATTTAATCTTTGTTTTATTATTTTATTAGTTCATTAACTAATTGTAAACTCACCAAATGTAATGTAACGAGCTGGATACTTATTACTAATTAAATAATGTCAACTATAGTAAATGTATTGATTAGAGTTGCCATAGACTAAAGATTTTTCTAGTCGACTAATCACACATTTATATAAATTTCTGCTTAAACACTGGGTGCATGGAGGAATATAGCCTATTCTGCGCTCAAGCGCATGCAGAAATCTTGCCACAAAAGCATGCTAATGATAATTAATATGTCTTAAAACATATTTAAATGTGTCTTAAAAAATAATGAGGCATTTTAATTGTTTATTAATAAACTAGTATTTTCTAAATCAGTGTCGGCTGCAAACATATCTCCAAACATCTCCGCTGTAAAGTGGATGCGCCTTTAGAAAGAAATGCATCTTTCATACGGATTACATAATCAGATGATATTTGCTTTCGATTAGATTTTTTTCGTTTAAAATTGGACATTATATATTATTTTTGAGACGTGCTCCAGTTCACGGAGAACATGAAAGCGCGCCCTGATTGTTTTATTAGTAGTATTAAGATCCAGCTTGTGTCAAAATGATTGATGGCTTTTTATTTAATTATTATTGATGGGTTTGACCTTTTGACCTTAATAATTTCAACATTATACTTTTGAGTATACATTCATACATTGAGGTAGTGAAGAAAATGATAGACCGGCATTACATACATAAAATAAAACAATAATGATATTTACAGATGGTCTAACCAGAATAGAAAATTGCGGTGGGCTATCATGTTTTGCTCTAGGGTAAAGCTGACCAGACTTTCAACTATTTCACCAATGTCAGTTTTTGCTTGTTTTGACACCTGTGACACACAGAGATCTGTTACAAATGTACACATACAGAGTATTTCGGTGACTCCGAACTCGTCACTACATGCATGCTACATCCAGAACTTTTCTGAGCATAACACCGATCGGCTCTTTGCCGTTAAAAAACATGGGGGTAACTCATCTGTCCATGAATTTGTCAGGCCTCTTACGACATCCATTTCATTTTTGAGATTTTATTTTTGAGATTATTATTTTTGAAACCATCAGGTTTTGCGTCACCATTGCAGAAGTTTTTAGATTTTTAGGGTCTTTAACAAAAAGAGCCTTCAAAATTGAGGAGGTCAGAGGTCATGCTTCCTGCTATAGTATCATCAGCTCTCCCCAAAGTCTATTCATGCGACCACCAGACAGACAGCCAGTCGCATCAACAAATGCTAACATTTTAAACTTCTACATATACTTTGAGTAGATAACCGATAGTATATTCTCAGTAAAGGGTTTCACCCTGTGTGTTTCCACACTGATTAAGGATAGTTCGGGAGATACAAGAAAAGTAAAAATTATCTTATAGATCTTATATGTGCAATAGATCATAGATACCGTAGAAAAGGTAAGATCATGGTTTGAATTAAGACGAGTAAAATGAAATATTCACTCAAGACAAACTTTACTTGTGCCACGTCATGGACCACAGAGGCACATCGCATCTCTGAAAATGTGTGGTGATTTTCTAAAAGATAGAACTTAGTCTAAATAAGAGCAATGTGGAGTCCTCGGATTTCTTAAAAACAAAACAAAACAACAACAAAACATTGTGACAACCTTTTACTACATGTTGTATGGACAGAAATACTGTTCTAAGACGAATAAGATCTAAGACGCCTAAGCATAGTTTTTGTAACGTCAACGGGTGGATGAAGAAGACGAAAGTCAAGCGAAGATACAAAATACTCAATATTTATTTCCATAGGCAAAAAATCCAAACAAACACGAAACAGTGTGCAAGTGCACCAACAGAGTGCTAACTACACAAACAATAACCGACCAGGAATAACTGAACAGAGGGAAACTAAATACAGACACAAATCAACAATCATGAGGTGAGCACAGGTGACACAGATGATGAAGACGATGAACAGGTGGGTAATTGAGGGAGTGAGTTCAGGTGTGGAGACAAGGAGGATTCTGGGAAGTGTAGTGAAGACGAAGACCGAATGGTGCAGACGATGACTGTGACAGTTTTTGCTTTAATTTTTTTTTTTTATCTAAAGTTTTTGAACAGACTCTGTTTAGTAAAAATAAAAATAATACCTTGGGTTAAATTTAAGCAAAATCATTTATATCATACAAAAGTCTTCTAAGAAGATAAATAGAAGATACGATTTTAATAAAACTTTAAAGATTTGATTTAAACAGTCTTTTAATTTTTAAATATCTAATTTAAACTTTTAAGGTTATGAAATGAATTTATTATAAAACTCTGGATATAGTGTGCTCTGGAGCGCAGACTAGCTTTACTGTGACATTGTCCCCCGAGGCTCATCTGATCTGTAACTCCTCTCGTCTCTGTGAGGCTCTGGAACATTCATTTCACACTATGGTTTATCACTGGGAGGGTCTGGGATTGTTTTGTTTATGACAACTTAAACTATTTGCTTTTTGGATTGTTTTTTATCATTGCATTAACAACTACTTCACCTCTCTGGAAATGTAAGGTGTTTATATATATATATATTAATTTAGTTAAAACTATGTTTTCATTTTTTTAAATACATTTTAGTAACATTTATTATTATTCATTGAATATATATTGTATTTATAATAATTTAATTTAAAAATAGAGATTAGTTCATTTTATAGACCCTTTTCAGTTGGTAAACATGGTGACGTTTTTTGTGGGCGGAGCTTAGGTGGAGGCAGAACGATCCCTCTGGCCGCTTCACTAACGCTAGTTTGCCAGTTTTGTTTGCTTGTTTTTTAATAATGACTGGAGAAAATCCGATTTTATCTTAATGTGCAAGGTCACTCACTGTCCAGGACCGCAATTGTTATTAGCAAAAGTTAATTTTAACGGACATCCCAGATTGGCTGACCCGTACACGCTCAGTCAATGGATGGACGATCTGACAGGATTAGCGTTAACGCTACCTCCGGCTGAGTGGCCTGACTTCTACACCTACCCGATAGAGAAACTGATTGTAAAGAGAAACTGAGGGCATATAAATCTTTAGATGCCTATAACTGTACTAAATGGTCACGTACACGACTTGTGTGGTAGCCTACGATCCGCAGTTCTGCCTAGCTATAAGAACTGAGAACTTTCTTGGCCTCATGCTTACCAGGATTTAAACATTACAACATCAGCAATTGCTGGTATACTGGAAATCTCTGAACACATCTAGTGTGTGTAATCAGAAATGTCCTGTATCTGATCATCTCTGTGCATCTCAAGTGAATGGACGTGTATGGGGTTTTCACACACATTAAGTTTCACTGAAATTTCCATTATCCCAAAGTCCCAAAGTAAAAGTATGGGGTTAGGATTGTTGCATTATTCCAAATAAATAGATTAAGATCCACAAATAAAGGTAAGAGTTTCACAAAAATGTATAAAACTCACAAGTAAATAAAATGAGATTTACAAATGAATAAAAAAATGAAACAAATGTGTTTTGTCACGAACACAACTCTGCCTGGCATTTATTTGTGAACCGCTATCTGTGCATTTGTAAATCGCTGCACGCATCTGTGGATTTTGAAACACTTCTAGCGTCAACATGCAGGAAAAGCCACAGATAAGTGGACTCCACCCACCGTTTACTCAAGCCAATCAGATAACAGCTACATTGCTCCAGAATAAGCAGAGAAAACTAAGGGGGAAAATATACTAAACAATAGCAAGGATCCTCTGGAACAGCGGGAAGAACAAAACACCACTAAAATAGACAGATTAGACTGACACGACTGACAGAACGGTCATAGGAGAACCTTGACAGAGAGAAGTGAAGAGAGAATGATCAGTCCCAGCAGACACAGATCACACTTATCAGACATCTTCTGTTTCTGTCAGTCTTCCTCTTCATTACATATAGTTACAGCTCCTCCTTTAAACATCAGCAGCTCCTCCTGTGGTTATTACCTTCCTCTGTTCTGATCAACTGAGTGATTAAATCCTGCTAGAGTTGCTGTATAGAGACACGATGCCACAGTGAAGTGTAGCTTTACATGCGTATTGTGAACCGCACTATCTCAACACACATCTGCTCTGAACACAGTTTATAAGATATTCTTTTGCACACGAGAGCATTACTGTTAGTCTCCCTTCCTTATTTTTGCAGTTTCCTGAATTATAAAACAGATTTTAAAAGTATTGTAAAGTAATTATTAGCATCAGCTTGGTAAAATAAACCATCATTTGCACATGAGCGTCTGTAAAGCAGATATTAACTGTCTTCAGGGAGTTTCTACACATGGATTATAACGTTCTGCTTTACTCTCTCCAGCCTTGAGAAATATATCAGATCCAGACTCCTTTATCAACACTACAAATGCTCTGGAAGATCTGGGATGTATTTCTCAAGCACCACTGATTTAACTTCCGCCTCCCTGAACTTCTGGACCACTTTGAATAAAACACTTGAACGAGTCGTTTTCGACCAACTATCTACATTTCTCACACAGAACATCCTCCTGGACAACAACCAGTCTGGCTTCAGAAGCGCCACTAAACTGAGACGGCCCTGCTCTCGGTTATTGAAGCTCTGAGACTGGCAAGAGGAGCCTCCGAATCCTCAGTTCTCCTCTTGCTGGATCTGTCTGCTGCTTACAGTTAACCACCAAGAAGAGCATCTCAGGAACAGTGCTTCAAGTCTGACCTCTCAGTGGGTCCTTCAGGGTGTCGTGAGGTGTTTAAGACCCAATATCTAGCTCTCGGTTATTGAAGCGGCTTCTCAACTACAACTCGCTTCAGTGGACTTACAGATACATTACCAGCTCATGAAGGGGAATTAACATATTCCTAACAAACATCTCAGGAAAGGAGACTTATTAAACACAACTGCAGAGGTTTATTAAGAAAATTATAGCAATCATTCAAAATGAAAAAAAGATGCTAAAAACAGGAATGAACAGACAAGAACCAAGAATCCTCAAATCAGCTCCATCACACAGAACAGAGAGAGATTATACAGTCTGAGTCTGTCCATTACTGTATTAATATTATATTTAAAGCAGTTTACATATGAAGCGCAAGAGAATGAGAATAGGCAAATATATCCATAACATCCATATAAATGAAAATAAATCTGGCTTTTTATATGTAAAAAAACAAACATTTGAATCTAAACTTGATTATGTCACTATAAGTGCTCAGAGTTTTTTCTCAGTTTTCTGAGAAGAAGAAAATAAAACAATGAACAATCCTCTGTAAGTTTTTGCTATTGTAAATATTGCTGCAGATTGGCTCTAAACTCATCAGTATTTTATTCTAATATTGTCGGCATCTCTATTTCCTCTGGGTGCTTCGAGTCCTTCCTCCCTGCAAAATAAAAGCATTGACTGACCTCTCGTATGTGTTTTTATCATGATTGCAGATTGTTCCAGATCAGATGAGTGTGAATCATCAGATTGTGTGCGGCTCAAAACTCACCAGCTCTTCTTGCACAGATGATCTGAAGAAGAATCACAGTAGGAGCAGCAAACACTGCCATCTCAACAATAATCACAATCACTGCAGGAAACATGAGAGGAAGAAGAGAAACTGTACATGACTGAAGTCAAGGGTATTCAACTATCAACAGTTATTGATGAAGCATTTACAGACTGACTGATAGTTTAATGTTATAAAGCTGTCAGTATAAATGAACGTGTCGTACCTCTGTATAATGATAAAGCAGTCACACTGACTCCAGTTTCTGATGCTGTATCAGCAGGATCTGTGGATCACGTCTGTTAGTTCAGTTCAACACATAATGCCACATATACACAACATCATCATCACATAATACTGGAGCTTCACATCACAGAAATGATGAATATGTGCACGAGTCTGTCATCTATTATCTTCTTACTTCACTCTCAAGCTGTCAGGAGGAGAATGGCAGTAGTTGAGAAGAGACTGTACTGTATTAATGTGTTACTGTATAATTTATTCCTGGTTTATATGAGAGTGAAACACAGTTGAGCTTCTGCAAATAAACCTTCAGCTTGAATGAAGGACATAAGCCTTATAATTCCTAAAGCCAACCTCCTACATGGGTCATACTAGGCTTTAATACACTCGTCTGATTTATGCAATATATCATGTATGACCCATGTAGGAGGCCAATACTGGGAATTATAAGGATTGTTATGCAGTTTATGACTTTGACCACTAATATTTTACAACTCAAAAACTTATGAAGCCATCAGAAAGAGTAGAGCCAATCTGTGGAAGTTTTCACAAATCTGTCAGAAAAGAGTGTTTTCTCACCTGAATACTTGACAGTGTATCTGACTGAGGTCTGGAGTTGATTTCTCAGAGTAAGCTGACATCTCCACTCTCTGTTGTCATCTTCATTCAGGAGTGTTGTAGTCAGAGTGATGATGATACAGCGATCTTGATATTGATCTGATGATAATATCTGATATCTGGAGTCTGTCTTCAGATCAACACCAGCCTGATTCACCCACAACAGCTCAACTCCCTCAGAACGGACCCAATAATCACAGGAGCGTCTAGGATATGAATACAACTGACAGGAGAGAGTCACAGAGCGGCCTGGACTGATCTCAGTCTGTGAGGATGATGATGATGATGAAGACACTGAAACTGAACACAAGACACAAATCACAGACTCGTCAATCATCATCTGAGTTTAAAGGGAGAATCTGCCCTTTTTAAATTGACCACATAATCATAAACTTACCATGAAGAACATGCAGATAAACACCAGCATCAGGTCCTTGTTCTCCATTCACATATTGTCTGCATCTGTATAATCCATAATCTTCTCCTGTGACGTTCTTGATGTTCAGAGAGCAGTCAGACTCCAGACTCAGTCTCTCATGTCTCTCTGTGTCTTTATTCTTTATCCCTCCAGTAATCAGTTCAACTCTCCCTGAATGTCTGTTAGAGTAGACCCATGTAGTCGAGTTGCAGTCAGAAAGAGCTTTATTACAGGACAGACGCACATTTTCACCAGAACTGATGAACACTTCATCATAAGTCACTCCACTGGTTCCTGAAACACAGTATATCTCAGTGATCATTATGATATATATTAATAAATGAAACATAAAACACACCAGCATAAAAAGCAGAAGTTTTAAATCATAGTATTTTTCCTGACTTAAAGCAAACAACACACTCTCCAGAATAAACTATTAGTCTTTATCAGAGAGCTGTTCAAATCACTGACACACTCTTAATATGAAGATAATTCTTCATCATCAGATGTTTGAGTGACACTATGTCCAGTATCAGGAATAATACAGTATGATCTGTGTGTATCAATACACAACTCTGAGATCACAACGTGAATGTGTGCAAGAATAAACTGAGCATGTTCAAATGAACTCTTTCCAGACTAATTCCACTAAATGTCTTTAGAGAAAATACAGATTTCTTTACCTGTGAGAAGTGAAGAGAGAATGATCAGTCCCAGCAGACACAGATCACACTTATCAGCCATTTTCTGTTTCTGCCAGTCTTCCTCTTCATTATATATAGTTACAGCTCCTCCTTTAAACATCATCAGCTCCTCCTGTGGTTATTAACTTCCTCTCATCTGACCAACCGACCATCACTGCTGAAATAAACATAAAGCCTAATGTTGCAGTGCATGATGGGAACCACCAATCAAAGCTCATCCATGTCTCCCAAAATAATCATTATTGCTAATATAGCGTATAACTGTTGAGCTGAGTGAACCTGAAGGTAGTGATGGTGAGATGAAGCTTCATGAAGCTTTAAAGCTTTCCAGCCTGATGTGTGTAAAAGTGGTTGATTTCTCCAGGTTAGGAATGCACACAGCGACACCTGCTGGTCAATGCTAATATCATGCAGAACAAATCCTCAATATTTGTTAGATGGGTTGTGATACATTAACATATACTCGCATGTACACATGCATAAATAAATAAATAATTAATTGAGTTCTTGGAAGTTTTGTTGATTCATAATCTAATAATAAGGCGGAGTCCTAACTGCTAGACTACAGTGATGCTTCGAGATACAGCCGCCCTCAGTCTTATGTTGATTCTCAGTCACAAAGCCTCGAGAAAAATATATATCTATACAAACAATCAATCAGTAATATTCGGAAATATAATATTAAAAACTAAATAAAAGCCCCCCGTCACACACTACAAAGAGAGAATAAAGGAAAACAAAACCACATAAGAAATTGATACACAATTTTCTTTGTCTTTTAATGATGAATAGGTTTTGCCAGCAGCCATATCACCCTGTAGCCCAAGACTGGTTGCCCACTGAAGCTAAGCAGGGCTGAGCCTGGTTAGTACCTGGATGGGAGACCTCCTGGGAAAACCAGGTTGCTGCTGGAAGAGGTCACTGTGGTCTGTGTGGGTCCTAATGCCCCAGTATAGTGACGGGGACACTATACTGCCAAAAGAGCACCGTCCTTCGGATGAGACGTTAACCCTCTGGGGACCAAGGTGTTTTTGGGGCCCTTGAGATGTTCTGACATGCCTTGACATTTGTGCTTTTTTCAGTTATTTATTTTAACATGTTAATGGCAAAGGTGTAAATTCACTCTATATAGCACAAACAGGGCTACCATAATATGCGAGCAACGTGTATGTAGATGTTTGTATTTTTAAGAGAATAATGTTTATGCGTGGTTATTGGAAAAAATTTAAATGAAAGTTGCTGAATTAAGACCACAAAACACATATTAAATATGTGTCCACAAGACTTTTGACTAATGGATGTTGTCCCTTTGAGTTCTAGCTTCAAAATGATGTGAAAATAGTCTTGCTTTATCGTTCACAAAAAAAAATACATTGATTTAAATGGTGTAAAACAGGTTTTGCTTGGAAAGCCAATATGCGAGGGGGAGGAGTAGTTTACACCTGAGATTACAGTGTCCCACCCACTCTGCATAATGACTCTGCATAATAATATTGACCATTTAAGATTTCGCTTACATCTCTCTTGTAAATATGTTTTGTTATTTTATTAAAAATGTTACAATTACAACAATAATTACAATTTCAACAATATTTCAAGTGTACTCTTTCTTTGTAAAAAAGAAAAAGAAAAAAGATTATAGGCCAACATTTTATCATATGTATTCATTAGTTTGAATATAGCCAACATTGGAACATCTAACATCTTAGTCTATGACTTTATTTTTGACAAAAATAATATGTATATATATATATATATATAACGTTAGATATGAGCAGAAATTGCTAAACAAAAGCTTATTTGATGTGGCAGTATATTCTACAGTAGCCTAAAAACTGTACCCAAATCTAGTCAACAAGTGACTGACTGTAACGTTGTTTTTATGAAATATTAGGGCATATAAATGCTAATTTGCAGTTTAATACGTTGCTTATACAAATACATTTTATTTCAACATATTTCAGTCGATTTTTACTCATCTCAGTAGGCTCAAGGCTCGAAATTGCGACCATTTTGGTCGCATATGCTCCTGAAATTTAGTCTGTGCGACCTAAAAATATATTTGGGAGCATTTGTGCGAGTGCAAATAATGGTTGTGGTGCGACCTGTTTTCATTTCTCTAAAAAACGTTTGCAAATTACTTCACAGTGTGTACCTTATGTGCGCTGATACGCGATGGCCGGACCGTCATTCTATCCAACGTTATATAACCAATCCCGGGGTTTTTCCTGCATTGATTTTTTTTGGCGGCCGCCAAAGCCTTTGATCGGTGCGTGAGTGACTGCTGCGCTTGACGAGAGAAAGCCCCGGCCGCGCGCGCGCGCACTCTCACGTCTTCAAACAACACGAGCGCTGTCTTGCTCTCTCTCCCTCGCGCATATTAATCAAAATCATTTGACACGATAGAAAAAGGGCGGAAGACCGAAGTTTCACGTGGAGCATTCGGAGATTTTTTTTTCTCCTAAATTACCGTGGAGTGTGAATTGTGCTAAAAAATAAACTACCGGGATAATCACACAACGCTTGCCGTATGCTACACTTCCACTAATGACACTCCGATTCGCGAACTAATGACTCATTTGAACCGATTCACTTTAATGAATGGAATGAACTGATCTGTCCAACACACTCACGAGACGTCTGAATCGGTGTATAACAAATCGGTACCACTTTACAATAATGTTCCACTTATTAAATTCTAGTTAACACAGTTGTACTATTAAAAAAAAACTGCACTTTGTTAATTTGTTAACCATTGTTAATGTTAATTGCAACATTTGGGCTACTAATAGCCTATACATTATTGATTTTTTTTTTTTTTTTTTACATAGTTAATGCACTGTGAAGTAACATTAATGAACAATGAACAGCTGTATTTTTATTAACTAAGATTAACAAAGATTAATACAGCATATTAATAGCAATAGAGTGCCAAGTGCCAAGCAAAAAATGCAGGGACAGGTGTGTGGCAAACAAATCAGGTTCAATTATTAAGGCTTTTAATCGGCATGATACGTCAAATATAACCATACTGTCTATGAATATAACACCGCATACACCATCGCCAAAGAAGAGCTTGCCTTCACTAAATTTATGTCAAATGACAAATCATGTGCCAATATCATCGGGGTGAGATGATATAGAGCCAGAAGACCAAATTTCAAATCTTGGCCACAGGATGAAATAAAATTTGTTAATATATAATTTGTAGTTGTGGTGCTCCTTAATTTTTGGTGGGTGCTCCTAAATTTTTGCTGGTGCTCCTAACTTTTTGAAGTTGGGAGCACCAGTGCTACCAAGTAAAAAAGTTAATTTCGAGCCCTGAGTAGGCTATAGCAAAGCAGTTTATTCTTTCACACACAGACGCGCGATTCATATTTAGGCTAAACAGTCTTTACAAATATGTACCCTTCATTCATCTCACAGAAACGCGAGTCATATTATAGAAATGCGATTCATCTTTTTGCGGTTTGCATAGGCCTACACTAACGTTATTCCATAACGTTATTCCACACTTGAGAAAAGAAAACAGCCTACCTCACTCCTCAGCGGGATCTGCTCCTCATATCAGGAGATATTGCTCCTCATATCAGCACTGTTCTGAGGAATCTTTTCTCCATAAGGTAGGCTATATTATGCCTCACTCGATCGCGACGCGCTTTGTTTACAGCTGATGTGGGGGCGTTTCACAGGAGTGAAATGGTACTCAGAATTTGCGTTTGAATAGCACGCGCTCTCCGGGGAGTGGTCAAATTACTTTTGAATGGCTCGTAATGAGCTCGACTGGAGTCGCTCTCTTTTTATACAGATTACAGAAACTAAGAATATTTGTTTTTTATATAAATTACTTCATTTAAAAGATGCGATCTCAAGCTTTATGCCCGTGGGTCTGTTTGCCTGTTTGACTGAATTTTCGCGGAGTTATAGATCATTTTCAAACGCGTTTCAAATGGGAGTTTACTGACAGAGAGAAGGCAGAAATCGCATCGTGTTAATTTTTCTTTATTTGTCAAAAAGCAAAACACTTTATTTTTATTGTGAGTATACAGAACAAAAATAGAAACTGAACAGGATCCATTGATGTATTACACGAAAATGAAAGATCAAAATTAACAGAGCATTTAGTGTTTATTTTCATTGCTAAAAAAAAAAAAAACGAGCAAAACGCGCGGGCGCGTTTATGGTCCCCAGAGGGTTAAACCGAGGTCCTGAATTCTCTGTGGTCATTAAAAATCCCAGGATGTCCTTCGAAAAAGAGTAGAGGTGTAACCCCGGCATCCTGGCCAAATTTGCCCCTTGGCCTCTGTCCATCATGGCCTCCTAATCATCCCCATACTGATTGGCTTCATCACTGTCTCCTCTCCACCAGTAAGCTGGTGTGTGGTGGGCGTTCTGGCGCAATATGGCTGCCGTCGCATCATCCAAGTGGATGCTGCACATTGGTGGTGGTTGAGGAGATCCCCCCATCTATGTAAAGCGCTTTGAGGTTTCAGAAAAAGCGCTATATAAATGTAACGAATTATTATTATTATTAGTAATTATTAAGAAACACAGGAAACACTTTATAATAACTGCATGCTATTAATCATTAGCTGAGCATTAGTAAATAGTTAATTCATCATTTATAAAGCATTAATAGACATTAATAAGCAGTTTATAATTACAGATATAAATGCTTTGTTCTTGATTTAATAAGCATATCTATAGTGTTTAATAATTGTATTTTCATACTTTATTAATGATCAGTTTATCATTTCTAAAAGAAGTATTGCATTATTTCCACACCAGTTGTTTAGGAGTTGTCAGTGGTTCATCAGATCTGAAGTGTAAGTAGATGATAAATGTAGCACACGGCGGGTAGCGCTCGTCTCAGTTACTAGCTCGCTATAAAAGCAAAACTATGGACCAGAATCAGAAGATTTGGATCGACTCACTGAAGCAAAAATTAGCAAAGACGATCGTAAGAAAATAATAAAACCAATTAACCACTCAGACCACTGAAATGCAGCTAATTAATGAAAAGGTAAGTGTGTTTTTCTATTTGTTTGTTCTTTTGCATGAATTGTATCTTTTAAAATTGAAAGAATTAAAGAAAAACTAAATAAAAACAAACATATAACAGTAACACTCAGTATTTTGAATAAATGATAAACACAGAGTAAAAATTTTCCGAAATTCAACCTCAGTTTCTCAATTTCAAGTTCAATGTCTTGTTTTCAAATTACAAAAAATCAGGAAAGTTACAACTTTAGTAGGAAAGTTGTTCAAAAATTAACGCAGTTCAGTCCATGAAGAGAAAAGAAGTCAAACTGCTCATTAGTTACATATTCTGGCCACACGATGGAGACAAAGGGTAAAGTAAGGCTTAAATGTGGTGACAAAGACAATGAGTTTGACCTAGAACTCCACATTGTAGAAGAGGATTCCCTAGCAATCCTAGGAAGAGAAGCAGCTCAAAACTTGGACTGATTAAAAGAGTGTACAAAGCAGAGAACAAAGACCAAACTGACATTCTGAGTGAATACCAAGATGTGTTTACTGGTGTAGGATGTGTACCAGGACTGCCCCACATACAGCTCAACCCAGATGCTGCTCCAGTCTTAAGACTTAATTTTGTCTTCAGGGAAATCCTGGAAAACTTGAAAAACACAATGTATGCAGTTCTGTCCTGCCCAATCAGAAAACTCCTTTTCTCACAACTCTGTTTCCAGGTACGAAACGATGGGATGGCTCGCCAGTCCAAACCCGGGATAAGAGTCCACAGCCAGGACAGGATTCAGGATCACAGCAGCAATTTTTCAGACGCTCACAAAAGAGAAAAATAAAACACAAGAACAAAACCCGGCCTTGCAAAAACAAAGCCAAAACAATCATCAGTAACTCATTCAAATAAACAGTTTCTAATGACCAAAATGTCTGTTTCAATTATCTGGATATAGGCAACACATACATGCTAGTCACCATGTGCTTGATTAACACACTAGAGTCTGTGTACAGAGCTAGCAAAGCTAGCAGCGCATGGCACACACTTCACAACAGAACAAATATAATCTTTCAAACATTTAAACATAACTATATGCACTCACAGATTGTATTAGAAAACACTTAAAGCGTTTTCAAACATTTTTTATATCACTCATCACTTTTTCAAATGTATTTTTCACATTAAGACTCCAAAAACAGTATCCACATTACCTAAATTTGAACAAACACAACAGCAGACCTCTGAGACTCTTTCAGTCTTCTGCTCTTCTGTTCAGGAGAACCACAGTGACCCTCAGTAATATATATATATATATATATATATATATATATATATATATATATATATATATATATATATATATATATATATGTATGTGTGTGTGTGTGTGGGTTCCTCGTCCTCTCAGTATGAAGAAAAGGGGGATTCAGAAACGCAAACCTGGTGAGCGCACACTCTCAGATAGAAAACTCATTCAGGATCTTGGTGAAGCCTCAGTGATCATGACTGTGACTGACAGGAGCATCTGAAGGTCATAGCCTATTCACACACAGCCTATGTGAAACACAAAATGCATGTAAAACCAAAGAGTATAGAAGAACAAGAGGCGAAACTTTGATGCTTTTTTGGAAACGGCCACTAGGTGGCGCTTCGGCCGTCATTTTGGCGTGATACAGTTAGGGGTGTGCGATCTGCAGTGGTGGAACGAGTACTGAAAAAAACATACTCAAGTAAAAGTACCATTGAGTAAGAGTAAAAAAGTAGCTTATTTAAAAGTACTCATGAGTAGTGAGTAGCGAGTAGTGAGCTGCGGATTCTACCCCCTTATAATAAACACTGTGCACTACAATTAATACATAAATAAAAAACATTGTACATACTGTAATTCACATTACCTTTTGTTCTTTGTCAGAAAGATTGAAGAATATCTATCATCCATCTTTTTAAAATGCATCAAATCAGTACACTCATCACCATTTAAATCATATTGTCATATAATCATACAGGGCTTTCTGTAATAATGACAGGGCTTTCTGTATATTTACAGCAGGTGAGATATTGTTTTTCTGTACCTGTCCCTAATATTTATCGAAATGAATTGATATTGAATCAAGATCGGATTCAAATCACAAGAATTGAATTGTAATAGTGAAATTTGTGTCAATAAAAACCGTAACCAGTCATCCCAGCAAACAAAGCTCGTCCCCCGTCCCGAACGTCCCCTTCGTAGCGTTCGCTGGCATGGTTTAACCTTAAGGATTGTGGTTATTCCTTAAAAAACCCTTTAAAGTAACTTTGATAATGGCTTTTATGCAGACACCACGTTTTTTCTTTTTGCAGATTAACAGGACTGTGATTTTACTGCAAATAAACCGTGGTAAAAATAGAAGGAAAGAAAAAGCTCCGGCTAATTGTGGTTGCCAGTTTTACTAATACAAATAATAAATAGAAACAATGGGAAAAATATTAACTTTCTTAATATTGGATAAGATTACTACTCAATATTCTGTTGAACATGGCCTTTATAATGATTCTTTACTGATTATATTACAAAGAACCAACTAAACCAGTTTATATTTACTATAATGATTGTACTGTTTTTAAAAAAATATCTGAAACCATGTAATTGTTTCCATTAAACCATTTCCTCCACCATTACTATGACTAGTTAAATAGTTTGCGCTTGTAAATCACACTGCACATATTCATGCAATAGTGAAAGAATCCACCATTGTGCAGTTATTTTTTTAACTGATTAAATATGTGAATGAATGAATCAATGCTTATAAGTGGTTATTTTTCATGCCTCTGCTTGACAATATATATCTTTGCATACTCCCATTTATGAAGTGCTGTGAAATAAACAATTATCGTACAGCAAATCTCCACACAAGCACATTAAATCAAGGAAAAACAATCTTGACTGTACAACTACAGCCCAAATGTAGGGGTGTCCCCGAAGTCTTGCCTTTAGTCGACCAGTAGTCGAATCATGTGTGTGGGGGTGGGGCTGGGGGCGGGGCTTTAACATTTCAAAGCCGCGATGTACAGAAAATCACACAAAGATATAGAAGAAAATGTATAAAAACATTTTGGATCAATAAAACTAATAAATAACACAAATAACTCCAGAAAGGCCACACTGCAGACAGGATTTACATTTCACATGCAAATCAAATTAAATCGGCTAAATTACTGGCTGTGCGAGCAGGCTCTAAGTACAGCACAACATCGATGCACCGAAAAGATAAACAATTAATTTACTAAATTAAATTAGAACAGAATATACCTTTCTAATAAATAAAAATACAAAACGAAATAAATCAGAATCAAGTCACAAGATGAGCAAATGTGTGCAAAATGCCTAAAGTGCAGGGGAACATATATTCAAAACACAAGCCACAAATAGTTAGATTAGATAACCCTGACAGATCAATAAATAAAATTAAAATAAAGAAATTATTCAAATAACGATAGTAGCCAGAATGTTCAACTTTGTCTTTTTAACTGCAGAAACAACAATAAATGCTAAACTGGAGTGGCAGTCTTTAGCTAAACATGTTCACAGCATCCAAAAATCAAATTAGAACCGGCTGAAAAGTTTTATCAAATTGTGCGCGCGGATAAAATACATTCTAAAACACTTAACGTGAAAAACGTTTAACGACTTAATGTCCTAAAATATGAAAACGATTGGAACGCATTTCGTTCATATTCTGGGTTCATCTGCTTATCTGCACATATGGTTTCTTAATAAAGTGTGTACTGTGTACATACATTAAGCCACGTTAAAGTGCATTTTAAGCGTTTTAAAAGCTTTTTTCACGTTAAGCATTTTAGAATGTCCTGTGGAAAACCAACTTGTTAACGTTGTGCCGGCAGAAGTGCAATCATGGTTTTCCTGATGCTAAATCCAGCCTTGGAGAATATCCTTTCTGATGATGTACATCCACACTTTAGATTTTCTTATCCCAGACATTGTTAAAGATTTAAATACTTGCCGCCAAGACGATCCTCTGTCGGTCACGGGTTGAAAGTGAAACTTAAATCTGTCACGGGGTGTTTGGATTTATTCACGCACGTTAAAAAATACATTTGCACATTTTTATATACAGCATTATCATAATAGGCTGAATATTAACGTATTGACAGAAAACCGGTAGTTCTAGAAATCAGACATTGAGCACCCTCATATAGCCAAAGTGGCATGATCCTCGTTTCATAACACCTCTGCGAAGATTCGACCATGAGATCGGTAGTCGAATCAGGCTCCTCCAATCGAAGCATCGAATCTTCGACTATTCGGGGTCACCCCTACCCAAATGGAAAACTCTTTTATTATTGCTAAGGGTTCAAAATGTAAGCAGAGTAAAGCAAACAGAAATGCAGATCGACAGTCGCTGAATCAGATGAAAGCAATGACTTCAAGTGCAGAAGAGGCCAGAAAGGATGGAAACGAGTCCAGTTGCTGAAATTACTGGACAATTTAAAACATTATTAAACATTGTATTTAGAAGGTGAGTAAAAATGATGAACAGAAAGTCTTTATTGTCCTTGTATTGTGCAATGCACTGAAATTTGGCCTGCCTTCTTGCTAATGACAAATATGCTACATTTGAATGACACAGTTGGTGTAGGAATTATTACTGACCACCAAATGGTGAAGTTGAGCACTGTGTCAAAAGCTTCGAAGCACCAACACAGTTTGTTGTATCTAGTTAGAGATTTCATCAGCCCCTCCTGTGGTTGTGTAACTTCCTCTCATCTGAACATCTGAACCCTGCTAGAGTTACTGTATAGTTACACAATCCCACAGTGAAGTGTTGTGTAACGTGTGTGTGACACATGTCTGAGAAGACACACCTGCTCTGAACGATGGATATTATCTCTGAAGGATATATTTTGCACATGAGAGTATTTCTGCTGTTAGTCTCCCTTCTTCATTTTCTGGACGCCATTAAAATCTAGAAATAAAATCATTACATTATTAGTGATACAAATGTATTTGCTACTGAAGTCCCATGACTCCTGAATTATAAAACAGTTTTTAAAGTATTCTAAAGTAATTATTAACATCAGCTCCAGCTTGTTAAATCAAAAAGTATTTGCACACACTACATGAGCGTCTCTAAAGAAGAGATTGAATGGGCTGGATTGGAATCCACTGCTGCTTCAATGTATATGTAATGAGTGATTATAATCAAAGTATTAATCAATATTTTTACTTCTAAATATCAAATGAGTTGAATGACTTCTCTGGAGATTTTACTTTGTTATAGAAGTTACCAGTGTGATTCCTGAAATGTTCTTTTCATGTATTCTCTAATGTCTGTATTTGATATCTGAATGCAATAACAGTGCTTGCTCATTATCCCGGCTTCCAGAAATGAAATCGGGACTGGTTTTGTGTTTGAGAAAGGTCTTATAGGGACATATAGGGGTCATTGAAGCCAATAGTTTAAGGGACCATTTCTTTGTTAAAGCCTTACTTTCCAGTTAGACTAAAGTGTAGCTCTCCTTGAGAGAAAAAAAGTTGTTATCTTGATGTTTTGTTTCTCTCTCTCTCTCTACACTCTCTCTCTCTCTCTCAAAGTCAATAAAGCATGCAAAGACTTTGGATTTATTCTGGTAAACATGTTTATCGATGATGGTGTGGAGGGCGTAGATGTGGTCAAATGTTCTGTGTTTGGGCAGAAAACCAATTTGACTTTTGTCCAGAATTGTGTGGGCTTTGAGAAAGGTTTGCAATCTTACATTAATAATCGAACAGAATATTTTCCCCAGGTTGCTATTGACACATATGCCTCTATAGTTGTTTGGCTCATATTTGTCTCCTTGTTTAAAGATCGGTGTAATCAGGCCTTGGTTCCAGGTGTCGGGGAAATATCCTACACGCAAAACTATGTTGAATAATTTGATTATTGCGGTTTTGAATTTGTTGTTGGTGTATTTGATCATTTCGTTTAATATTCCATCAATGCCTTGTTGGGTTTTAAAGCATGCAGTCTCTCTGTAAGCTCATCTACAGTGATTGGGAAATCTAGGGGGTTCTGATTGTCTTTCATTTTTTCTTTCAGGATTTCTAATTTGGTTTTCAATTCATTTCGAGCAGGATTTGTTTCAGTTGTTTTGTTCAGATTTTCAAAGTGTGTCCTCCATACTCTCTCTCTCTCTCTCTCTCTCTCTCTCTCTCTCTCTCTCTCTCTCTCTCTCTCTCTCTACACTCTCTCTCTCTCTCTCTCTCTCTATACTCTCTGTTTAATGTGTGTTTTTTTTCAGCAGTGGAGTTACCCGAGCCTGCTTGAATGCTGTAGGGGAAATGCCAGTATGGAGGGATGAGTTGATGATGTGTGTGAGTGCTGGTAGAAGTGTGGGAGAGATGGCTTGTAGAAGGTGTGAGGGGATGGGGTCTAGAGGGCAGGTGGTAGGATGTCTGGAGATTAGGCCCAAACTCGAGGCACGATGCGTCCACTGAAAGAGCAGATAAGACAGATCGCCAACTCTCTGGACCGATGCCAGAACCAGCAGAAGGGCCGTCTTTAAATTCATCAACTGGGTTCAGAGATGATCACGGCTCTATTGTGGTCAGACTGTGAGTTCTCACACTCAGCAGTAACATGTTTCCAGACCTCAACAGTGAGATCACAGCTATGAAAACACTACGGAAATCATGTAATGTCACACTTAGAGCACAGCCCACAGACGCCTCGCTGTAAAGAGAAATCTATTTATTATAAACATTCTCATCATCTGGCAATGGAATTTTGCCAAATATTCCTTTCTTAAAATTAAACTGAACTAAAATAATCATTAATGGAACCCAAAATATATACATATTTACAGTTCCCATCCCTGATCATTATCTCCTTTGTTTCTGCAAAACTGACTGCAGTCTCATAATTACTGCAAGCGGACAGGTAATTAGCAGCTTAAGAGAATAGAGGATTTAATGAGAATGATCTACAGGAGTAAAACTGTCCTCATTTTCTAGCCTGCACTGTGTTTCACAAACAACAGTCTATTTTAGCCCATTATGGCCCATGTCGGAAGTCACTTTTAGGAATTGAATGGCTTAGATCAGAACTATTTCACAATGACAGTATGTATGAAGTCAGAGTCAAAATTAATCTCTGAAAGTTTTGTCTGTTTTCTCACCTGAACTCTTGACAGTGTGTGTGTCTGTGGTCTTGACTTTTATTTTATTTTCAATTGCTATTCGAATTTCACTATTTTATTTAAAAGTACTTCAAGTTTCTATTTCACTTTACAAGACTTTGTGGTAATTTTAATATGTTCATAAGCACACCAATATTGAGATATGGGTTTATTGAAATAAATTTAATAATATTCAGAGGCTACTTAGAGAGATTGAATAATAAACTAACCCAGGACCCCATCCCGCTTAAATCTAAGGGAGAGGGCGCTACATGTGTATATGTTAAAGTATCATGAACCATGTAATACACATGTTGGCGCTGTCACACTCCTGATAATCTGAGTGTGTAAATCACGCTAGAGTTGATATTTATTGACACTATACCACAGTTAAGTGTCTTTACATGTGTGTGAAACATGTCTGAGAAGTGCATATTGTGAACCGCACTGGCTCAACACACATCTACTCTGAACACAAGGATATTCTTTAGCACACGAGAGCATTACTGTTAGTTTCTCTTTCTTATTTTAGCAGTTTCCTGCATGCCGTTAAATTCTACAAATACAATCATTACATTATTAGTGATAAAATTGTTTTGTTACTTAAAAGTTATCCACTATCCACTATCGAAAAAGGTACATTACGAGCTCATGAAGGGGAACAAACATCTCAGGAAAGGAGACTTATTAAACACAACTGCAGAGGTTTATTAAGAAAATTATAGCAATCATTCAAAATGAAAAAAGATGCTAAAAACAGGAATGAACAGACAAGATCCAAGAATCCTCAAATCAGCTCCATCACACAGAACAGAGAGAGATTATACAGTCTGAGTCTGTACATTACTGTATTAATATTATATTTAAAGCAGTTTACATATGAAGCGCAAGAGAATGACTTTCAACACTGTAGGCAATAATGAAAATAAATCTGGCTTTTTATATGTAAAAAACATTTTAATCTAAACTTGATTATGTCACTATAAGTGCTCAGAGTTTTTTCTCTGTTTTCTGAGAAGAAGAAAATAAAACAATGAACAATCCTCTGTAAGTTTCTGCTATTGTAAATATTGCTGCAGATTGGCTCTAAACTCATCAGTATTTTATTCTAATATTGTCGGCATCTCTATTTCCTCTGGGTGCTTCGAGTCCTTCCTCCCTGCAAAATAAAAGCATTGAGTTTGCACAGATGATCTGAAGAAGAATCACAGTAGGAGCAGCAAAACTGCGATCTCAACAATAATCACAATCACTGCAGGAAACATGAGAGGAAGAAGAGAAACTGTACATGACTGAAGTCAAGGGTATTCAACTATCAACAGTTATTGATGAAGCATTTACAGACTGACTGATAGTTTAATGTTATAAAGCTGTCAGTATAAATGAACGTGTCGTACCTCTGTATAATGATCCAGCAGTCACACTGACTTCAGTTTCTGATGCTGGATCAGCTGGATCTGTGGATCACGTCTGTTAGTTCAGTTCAACACATAATGCCACATATACACAACATCATCATCACATAAACTGGAGCTTCACATCACAGAAATGATGAATATGTGCACGAGTCTGTCATCTATTATCTTCTTACTTCACTCTCAAGCTGTCAGGAGGAGAATGACTATCGCCATTGACCAAAAATAAATCTATTTATACAGTGATCATGTGATCATGAACCTTGTGTAGGAGCTGCTGCTGTAGTTCGGCTTGATGTCTTCTCAGAGTTTGAGCTTCTGACTGGAATCAGTGTTGGTGAAGCGACTGGAGCTGCAGAAGATGAATGTTCAGACGCATCACCTGTAGGACATTAACATCATATGTTCATATTGATCATGACCTGCAGTTTGCATCATCACAGTTTACAGTGGCAGTAGTTGAGAAGAGACTGTACTGTATTACTGTATAACTGTGTTACTGTATAATTTATTCCTGGTTTATATGAGAGTGAAACACAGTTGAGCTTCTGCAAATAAACCTTCAGCTTGAATGAAGGACATAAGCCTTATAATTCCTAAACCCGACCTCCTACATGGGTCATACTAGGCTTTAATTCTGTAATGATGTCGCAGACGCTGAGGGATCCATTTGCAGCTTTTATTAGAATGGTCAACAGGCAGGGTATATCAACAGCAAACAGATCAATGGAGAGGACACAGAGCAAAACGAGGTCACAGGCAGAAGTCAGGGTACACAGTCCTAGGTCAGTAATCAGATCAGCAAACACAGAGATAAACGCTTGGAATTGAAAGCCGGGGCAATGCAATACTACGCAGAGAACTGAAGAATGAAAGAGGTTTATATGGGTGTGTGTGAATGAGCTGCAGGTGTATGAGTCACAGGTGAATGAGATGATGAGTGCTGATGAGTCCCGGCAGTGAGTATGGGAAATGTAGTTTGTGAGGAAGTGATCATAGTCTATTGTGGAGCGCCCTCTGGTGGCTCTCGAGGGCACTCCAGCTGGTGATCGTTACATAGCCCCCCCCCCAAAGAGCGGCTTCCAGACACTCCAAAACTGTCCAGGTGGGAGGTGGCGCGGAGGCGGATCCGGATCCGGGGGCGGGATGGAGGACCAGGTCGTGGAGCAGAAGAGGACCTGGAGACTGCGGCAGAATGGAAGGCCAGGGCGGAGCGGGCTGTGCAGGCGACCAGGGCGGAGCAGGTGGAGCAGGCTGTGCAGGCGACCAGGGAGGAGACGACCCTTCAGGAGGCCAGGGAGGAGATGACCGTTCAGGCGGCCATGGCACAGGAACAGACACATGCTCAGGAACAGACACATGTTCAGAGACAGACACATGCTCAGAAACAGACACATGCTCAGAAACAGGAACAGGCACATGCTCAGAAACCGACAATGGCTCAGGAACAGGAACGGACACCGTGGCAGTGGCCGTCTCTGCTGAGGGCTCAGGTTCAGGCGTTTCGGCGGCCATCTCTGCTGAGGGCTCAGGTTCAGGCGTGTCGGCGGCCATCTTGTCCGGAGACACTGGCTCGGCGGCGGCAGGACTGACGTGAAGCTCTGGCTCGGCAGTGACCATCTTGTCCGGACACTCTGGGCTGGACAGGACCAGAATCTTGTGAAACTCTGGGCTGGACGGGACCAGCATCTTGTGAAACTCTGGGCTGGACGGGACCAGCGGCGAAGAGGGCTTTGGCTCTGGCTCAGCGGGCATGACGCTCACAGACTCCTGCTTGGCGGGCATGATGCTTTCAGTCTCAGGCTCGGCAGGCATGACGCTTTAAGTTTCAGGCGCGGCTGGACTGGCGTGAAGTGCGGGCTCGGCTGGACTGGCGTGAATTGCGGGCTCGGCTTGACTGGCGTGAAGTGCCGGTTCTAGTTGGGCAGACGTGACGCAAACCTTCTCTGGGTCGGCAGACATGACTTGAACAGTCTCTGGGTCCGTAACAGGGCAGGACAAGGATTCATAAACAGTTATCACTGACACCTCCAAAGGTTCTGCAGCAGACGCCGCCACCTCTGGTGGTTCTACAGTGGTAGCATCAAGAATCAGGTAAGGTTCACTAACAGGACAGGTACAGTGCTCCTCTACAGTTCCTTTGACTGTGAAATAACATGCTTACAGAAAGATGTGAAAAGCGCCATCACTGCCTCTCTTACTCTGAAGTTAGTGGCGACATCGGCTGTGCTCCACCGGTGTTTCCACCTGCAACAGATGCTAGGCCAGGCTCCTCCGCGTTGAGTGATGACATCATACATTCGGGGTCCTTTTCTCGACTCTCTGACCTTGCGACAACTGCTGGCGCTGAGCCAGCAACGCCCCCTGGCTTTCGGGAGTCTCAGTCTTCTGCCACACATATAATTCACCAGAATCTCTCTACCTATATGTATAACGACACCTCATTACCACAAGTCCTTCTGCTTGGTAACTCTTGGTGAATCAAGGGAATTCAACTTCCAGCTTGTATCCCCTATTGTTTGTCTAATGGTAATATTGGTGATTTCATCAAGCTTTTGCCTAAACATTTTTACTCACATACATCTGTTAAAATAGTCATTGTACATACCGGGATTAATGAGATAATGGACAGGCAATCAGCCAGACTGCATTCAGACCTTGAGGAACTATGTTTTCAAATTGAATCCTTGGGAAAGCGCTGCATTCTATCTGGTCCTTTCCCCCTCTCCTTCTATGGGCTCTGAATATTTTAGTCGTCTCTATGGACTGCATCAATGGCTATGCCACTTCTGTTTGGCTGCTGGCTTTAATTTTATTCCTAATTTTGACTCCTTTTGGACTAGGCATGACCTTTTTAATGCTGACAGATCTCACCTAAATGGGGGGGGGGGGGGGGGGGGGGCAAGCTGCTCACCTCCAACTTATTGAACTATATAGCCTTTGGTATTGACTGACATAATGTTCAGCCTGGCCCTCCTTCAGTCTGCCCTCACTCTACCCAGCATAGTAATTATGAGGGTCTTGCTAAACTGTCCTCCTGCATAGATCTATACATGACCCCGGCATACCTGCATACTCCTATCATTTCCTTACAGGCTCCTATCACTGTGCAAATTAGTTCCACAACAGCAAAGTGGAATAGACCTAAATGCACCCTGGCTCGCAGACTTAACCCATCTAATCTACTTTCTATTCCTAAGAAACCACCTGTCCCTGTGAAAAAAAAAAAAAAAAAAACATTTTTCTTACAGTAAAACTTGCTCTGCTAAATATCAGGGGTCTCATTTATAAAGCGTGCGTACGCACAAAACGGGGCTGGAAACGTACGTACGCCAGTTCCCACGCAAAGGTTGTGATCTATAAAAAACAAACTTGACGGGAGAATGTGCGCACCTTTAAGCAAACTTTGAGCCGTGCGTACGCACATTCTGGAGACAAAGGGAATTGGCGACACCGATGGTGAGCTGGAGTTAAGTGTCTTTTTGGTCACTTTTAGACAGAAAATCTAAAGAAAATTAAACATATACAGAAAGATAATACAAAATATAATTTCACTCACAAGTCAAGTCAAGTCAAGTCATCTTCATTTATATAGCGCTTTTAACAATGTAGATTGTCTCAAAGCAGCTTTACAGAGATAAATGTATAATTTAACGTAAGATTGTTTTGGCTTTATAGCGGTTCTTTAATAAAGTTATTTTCCAGCTAAAGTTAGTTTTGATTGATTCGCTTCCGTCGCAACGATCATTTGTTTTTAAATTAGGGCCGCCAAGACGACACCATTCTCTCTACACAGACTTTAGCGAACCTGTGAGAAACGCTGATGGCGTTCAGATGCGCATTAAGAACGGGTTCTATAGTTATGTGCGTTTGAATATATGTGTGCAGGTTTGGAATTCCCTACAAACCAAACCTAAACAAATTACTGGTGTTTCCTTATAGTTTTGATTCAGAATTTTATTTTATTTTATCAATTCGGGGTAGATACGCAAATTGAGTTTTCCCGACGACGCGTTATCTGTAGAGTGGGAAAGGGATCCTCCATAGGGAGAGACTAGTTGGCCCTTCAGCACTGCATTGACATCGGGTCCAGGCGAAGGTCCTTCATCAGATCTGGAAACGGCCTGGATCCGGCAGGCTGCGGGAAAACCTTGGGATAAACAAAGACACTAAAATTAGCGTAGATGCCATTCTTCTCATGATGTAACAAGTACATCAGGATTTATGGGAAGTGTTCCCGGTTCCAGCTGACCTAATCTATGCAGCCTAATATTGAATTATAGAAGTCTATAATGTATTATGTGAACGCTATGTCAAAGAGATGTGTCTTTAATCTAGATTTGAACTGACAGAGTGTGTCTGCTTCCCGGACAATGGTAGGAAGGCTGTTCCAAAGTTTTGGTGCTAAATAGGAAAAGGATCTACCGCCAGCAGTCGATTTAGATATTCTAGGTATTATCAACTGGCCGGAATTTTGAGATCGCAATAGACGTGAAGGAGTATAATGCGTTAAGAGCTCGCTCAAGTACCGCGGAGCTAAACCATTTAGTGCTTTGTAAGTAATCAGCAATATTTTAAAATTGATGCGATGTTTAATAGGGAGCCAGTGCAGTTTTGACAGAACCGGGCTAATATGGTCATACTTCCTGGTTCTGGTAAGAACTCGAGCTGCTGCGTTTTGGACCAGCTGCAGTTTGTTTATTAAGCGTGCAGGGCAACCACCCAGTAGAGCATTACAAAAATCTAGCCTTGAGGTCATGAACGCATGGACTAATTGTTCCGCATTTGTCAATGAGAGCATATGACGTAATTTAGATATATTTTTAAGATGGAAAAATGCGGTTTTACAGATACTAGACACGTGACTTTCAAATGAAAGATTGGTATCAAAGAGCACACCCAGGTTCCTAACCGACGACGAAGACTTAACAGAGCAGCCATCAAGTGTTAGACAGTATTCTAGGTTATTACGTGAGGAAGTTTTTTGTCCAATAATTAGAATCTCTGTTTTTTCAGAATTTAGAAGTAGGAAATTACGAGTCATCCAGTTTTTTATATCAGCTATGCATTCTGTTAATTTAGTGAATTGGTAAGTTTCGTTAGGTTTTGAAGAAATATAGAGCTGAGTATCGTCGGCATAACAGTGGAAGCTAATTCCATGTTTCCTAATGATATCTCCTAATGGCAGCATGTACAGAGTGAACAGCAGCGGTCCTAGTACTGAGCCCTGTGGTACGCCATACTGAACTTGTGATTGATAAGACATCTCTTCATTTACTGCTACAAACTGATAACGGTCAGATAAGTATGATTTAAACCATGCTAGTGCAATTCCACTAATGCCAACATAGTTTTCTAGTCTATTTAAAAGAATGTCGTGGTCAATGGTGTCAAACGCAGCACTAAGATCGAGTAACACTAATAGAGAGACACAACCATGATCGGATGATAAGAGCAAATCATTTGTTACTCTAACGAGAGCAGTCTCAGTACTATGGTATGGTCTAAATCCGGACTGAAAATCCTCGCAGATATCATTTCTTTCTAGAAAGGAACATAGTTGTGAAGATACTGCCTTTTCTAGTATCTTTGACAGAAAGGGTAGATTCGAGATCGGCCTGTAATTGACTAATTCTGAAGGATCAAGTTGCATTTTTTTAACAAGCGGTTTAATCATAGCCAGCTTAAAGTTTTTTGGTACGTATCCTAGAGACAAAGAGGAATTAATGATATTAAGAAGAGGATCTATGACCTCTGGAAGCATCTCTTTCAGTAGCTTAGTCGGTATAGGGTCTAACATACATGTTGTAGATTTAGATGATTTAACGAGTTTAGTAAATTCTTCCTCTCCTATAGCAATGAATGAATCAAATTTTTCCTCAGGGAGACTACAATGCACTGCCTGATGCGATACTGTAGTAGACGGTTGCATAGTTATAATTTTATCCCTGATATTATCAATCTTATAAGTGAAGAAGTTCATAAAGTCATTACTGCTGTGCTGCTTGGAACCTTCTGTGTTTGAAGCTTTCTTTTTCGTTAGTTTAGCCACTGTTTCAAATAAATACCTAGGATTATGTTTATTTTCTTCTAATAGGTTTGAAAAATAAGCAGATCTAGCAGCTTTTAAAGCCTCTCTGTAAGCAATCGAGCTCTCTTTCCATGAAATGCGAAATACCTCTAATTTTGTTTTCTTCCAGTTGCGCTCCATTTTTCTGGCTGCTCTCTTAAGGGCCTGAGTGTGCTCGTTGTACCACGGCGTTGGATTATTTTTTTTAATCTTCTTTAAGCGCAAAGGAGCAACTGTGTCTAAAGTGCTGGAAAAGAGAGAGTTAAAAGTTTCTGTTGCAATATCAAGTTTTTCTAAGCTATCCGGGATGCTAAAATGATGAAACTGATCAGGAAGATTATTAATAAAGCACCAAGCCTGCCACTTGAAGCAAGTATCCATCCCTTCTTAAATGTCCGCGCCGGCGAGCGCGTTTGGCCGTTTAGTGAAACTGACGCAAATAACAGTTTAAATAAATAAAATATTGATTTAAACTATGTTTTACTTCTGATATAAACATTTAGATTAAATATGCCATTCAAATTAATGGAGTTAAGCACTTAAACATGAAATCATTACTGAGAAGTTACAACATTTTTATATTCAAATTCAGTCAATAGAAATATTTGCTGTGGATGCGATGTTTTTGAACACTTTTCCTGTGGCGTGCTGTGCTTTAATGTTTAACCACAGAGATAACTGCTTATCATGAAAATACCAGACTGTCTGAGAAAATAGTTTCGTGCAAATAATGCCCAAGGCCTATCTGTTTCCATTAAAAATATCAATTAAAAATACAATTCGGCCAGTGGAAAAGATTGAGAAAAACTTTCTCTGAAATGTATTTGACACTATTTGATTTATGTATTCAAAAACAAGGCAAGGATAGGCAACTACTTGATTTTTATTAATGTAATGTGTCTTGTACCGTTAAACGTTATCACGTGGATGAATAATCATATGCAAATGATATGCAGATGAGGATCTGCATAGTAAAACTAGGCGTTGTAAGCTCCATATATGGTTATTTCGGGGAGGAGACGCATGTGCGCACAATCTTCCGCTGACTGGGATTTATAAAGTGAATTCTGCGCAGGTTCTGGCGTACGAACGGTTTTATAAATCCGAATATTTTTTTGCGTACGCCATTTTTGGCTTTCGGGCGCACGTACACTTTTAGTAAGGTTCCTACGCACAGTTTTATAAATGAGACCCCAGGTCACTCATAAAAAAATATTTTTTAATTAACAATCTTATCTCCACATATAAACTTGACTTTTTACTTTTAACTGAAACCTGGCTTGACTCAGTAAACTATAATACTACCTTAATTGAATCTTCTCCCCCCGATTACAACTTTATGAGTGTCAACTGTGAAAATAGACGTGGGGGAGGAATAGCTAAATAATTTAAAGCTTCTTTTCAATGTCAACAGTCATCCTATGGTGACTATGCTTCTTTTGAATATCTTTGTGCTGTTCTTAAAAGTTGTCCAAAAATCCTGCTGCTAACTGTATATAGACCTCCTATTTTACCAGTTGCAGTCTTCCTTGAAGATTTTTGTGAATTGCTCTCTGAAATCTGTGTTCACTTTGACAGTATTGTTAAATCAGGTGATTTTAACATCCATGTAGATAATCCTGAAAACCCTCATGCAAGAGATTTTCTGGCGCTGATCGATGCCTTCAATCTGACACAACACATACAGGGCCCCACTCACTTTCAGGGCCATACACTCGATCTTGTCATCACAAAGGGTGTAACTGCCTCTACATCTGTTGTGGATTTAGCTTTATCTGATCACTGTTGTATCTTTATTAAAGTCTGCTTGTCCCCCTATCGTCAGAATAACTCCATTATGATCAGAAAGAGAGCTATAAATGACAAAACTTGTGTTCGTTTTGAGCAAGCACTCTTTGAGTCTAAAAGCCCATTCCCAAAGACTGCTGATAATTTGCTGAAAGATTTTAACTTAAGAATGAGAAATATAATGGATGACATTGCTCCTTTAAAACTGAAAAAATCCACTGGCAAACAGAAAGCTCCATGGATGAATGACCCGTCAGTTAAACTGCAAAAGAAAGAATGTAGGAGAACAGAAAGGAAATGGCGTAAATCCAAACTTAATTCAGACTATTTGATCCATAAAGGGACACTTTACGAATACAATTCTGTAATTTGTAGAGCAAGACAATCTTATTTCTCCACTATCATCAACAGTAAAGCAAATAACACCCGTGCGCTATTCTCCACTATTAAGAAGTTAACAAATCCCTCCCCTCATCTGGCTCCTGAACTACGCTCAGTTGACAAGTGCAATGAATTTGTTTATTTTTTTAAGAGCAAAGTAGAAAACACAAGACATTTTATTATATACCTCGCATGGCATCTCTCACTCTGAATCACCAACTAGTTTGAGAGAGGAGTTCAGCACTTTTTCAAATTTCAGTCCTGTTGACCTTGACACTCTTGAAAAGACTGTACAAAGTCTAAGTTCCTCTATATCTGAGTTTGACATTTTACCCACTAGTTTTTTTAAATTTGTGTTTCATCTAATAGCAACTGATGTGCTTTTAATAATTAATACTTCTCTACTGAGCGGCGTATTTCCCAAGTCTCTTAAAACAGCCGTTGTAAAGCCTTTGCTTAAAGGGCATATTGCAGGTTAGAAGACCCAATGAGTCAATGTATAGAAAAATAATGTAGGAACTAGATTTTCTTTAAAAAAAAAAAACTTCTAAATGCGCCACAGTGGCTTCTGGAGTCGTTTTTGTGAGAAAATTTTACTTCCGCATCTGAAAATGGGTGTGGCGGGCATGACGTAGCACGAGGGAGAGCGGTCGATTCAATCAACAGTATAAGAAATAATGGATCGCAAGACGTTTCGGACGCTGAGGAAATTGTTCATACTCATATGATGGAGCACAGCTATACAATTATGAGCCTGCTAGGCAGCCAAGAAAGCAGGGACAGGTCAGGAATAATGTTAGACAGAACAACGGTCAGAGGAGACAAATTGAGTTGTGGTGTGAGGAGATAGTGAAGAACAGGGCAGGTGTCTTGGTGAGAGACCAGAGTTAGCTTATAGATACGTTTCCTTGAAATTTCCTTGAATCATTTTTTTTTTTTTTATTAAAACTAACATCATAAATATGATTTTTTTTTTTTTTTACTTTGAGCAATGATGGAGCTATAGGCTACTTGAATCTTCTTAGAAGCAAATAAAAGAAAACAGCTCCTTGGACAAAATGAAATGTAATATCGGTAGTATAAACGTCTCGGGTTACGACTGTAACCCTCGTTCCCTGAGAAGGGAACGAGACGCTGCGTCGAGAATCGACACATTAGGGAACGCCTTCAGCGTGACGCGTCTGAAGCCTGTATGGAACTAGTCCAATCTTGATTGGTGTTACGTGATGACGTCACCCGTGACGTCGCATGTGACGGTGAAGCGGAAGCTATAAAAAGGACACCGGAACATAACAGCGCTAGCTTTCAATTGGTCGAAGCAAGTCATTCTCAGGAGCGCGAAAAGTGTGGCCGAGGGACGCAGCGTCTCGTTCCCTTCTCAGGGAACGAGGGTTACAGTCGTAACCCGAGACGTTCCCTTTTGAGGGAACTCGCGCTGCGTCGAGAATCGACACATTGGGGAACCAAATGCCCACTGCGCCACACTGAGAGAATACGCCCTGGTATGAAGCAATCTAGCATACTCAAAACGAGAGAACCCGTGAACCCGGTGTAGAGGGCAGATCCAAACTGTAGTGTTTTATAAAAGTGTGAGGGGAAGCCCAGCCTGCAGCATCACAGACCTCTTGGAGGGAAACTCCTGCTAGCAGAGCTTTTAGAGGAAGCCACCCCTCTAGTGGAGTGGGCTTTTAACGCTAGAGGTGAAGGCAAACCACTCACCTCGTAAGCTGAAGAAATTGTTTCCACTATCCATCTGCTAATAGTTTGTTTTGAAGCAGGTGACCCTTTCCTTGGGGACCCAAAGCACACAAGTAGTTGATCCGATTTCCTCCAGCCCGAAGTTCTTTGCACATAGATTTCCAGGGCCCGGATCGGGCATAGTAGATGTAATTTAGCTTGCTCATCCGACACATGCGGTGGAGGATGAAAGGCCTGGAGAATTATGGACCGTGCCACATTAGACGGCACCTTAGGCACATAGCCAGGTCTAGGGTGGAGAATAGTCTTTACTCTGCCGGGAGCGAACTCGAGGCAGGAAGGAGCGACAGATAGAGCCTGCAGGTCCCCTACTCTTTTTAGGGACGTGATGGCGAGCAGGAACGCTACTTTAGCAGACATAAATTTCTCAGTCACCTCATCCAAAGGTTCAAAGGGTGCCACAGATAACCCCTCAAGATCCACTGTCAGGTCCCACGTGGGGACCCTAGACTGGATGACAGGCCTCATCCTCCTAACTCCATGAAGGAAACGTACTATAAGTGGGTGTCTCCCCAAAGTGCCCACCCCTAAAGGCGTGTGGAAGGCAGCTAAGGCCGCCACATAGACCTTAAGCGTGGACGGGGAGAGCCCGTCCGAGAAACGACTCTGAAGGAACTCCAGCACTGAAGCCACCGGGCAGTTAACTGGGTCCACTTGATGTTCTCTGCACCATAAAGTGAATACATTCCATTTTAACGCATACAGTTTCCTCGTGGAGGGGGCTCTAGAGTTTAAAATGGTCCCGACAACCTCGGTTGAGAGACCAACATTTAAGAGTTGGTCCCCCTCAGGGGCCAAACCCACAGCTTCCATAGCTCTGGTCGAGGGTGGAAAATTGTGCCCTCGGCCTGAGACAGAAGGTCTCTCCTGATCGGAATTTGCCACGGAGGACCTGCTAGGAGAACCATAATGTCCGAAAACCACACTCGGGCCGACCAGTACGGGGGTACTAGGAGCAGGCTGATCCCATACCGCCGGACTCTCTCTAGAACCCCTGGGAGCAGAGCAACCGGGGGAAATGCGTACAGACGAAGCCTCGGCCACGTCTGCACCATGGCATCCAGTCCGAGAGGAGCTGGAAGCGTGAGCGAGTACCAGAGAGGACAGTGGGTGTTCTCTTGAGAGGCGAACAGGTCCACTTCCGCCTGACCAAATTCCCTCCATATCAACTCCACCACCTCGGGGTGGAGTCTCCATTCCCCGGGCCTCAGCCCCTGCCTCGACAGGATGTCTGCCCCCACATTGCTGTCCCCAGGGATAAACATTGCCCTGAGTGAAAGAAGTTTCCCCTGGGCCCATAGAAGGACCTGATGCGCCAGTCTGCACAGAGGGCGCGATCTCAGGCCCCCTGTCGATTTATATATGACACCACCGACATATTGTCTGTTCGCACTAGAACATGATGGCCTCTGAGATCCGGAAGGAAATGTCTGAGGGCCAGACACACTGCCATCATCTCGAAGCAATTGATGTGCCAAGAAAGATGATGGTCCTTCCAAGTACCCCTGGTGTAGCGGCCTGCCATAATCGCACCCCAGCCTGTGAGGGAGGCATCCGTGGTTAGAATCTTTCTCTGACACGGTGCCCCCAACACAGGACCTAGGGACAGGAACCCTGGTTTCTTCCACATGACCAAAGAACGAAGGCATCTGCGCGTTACTTTGATCGTGCGAAAAGGGTTGCCCCTTGGGGAAAACCCTCTGGTCCTGAGCCACCACTGCAGGGCCCTCATGTACAGCAAGCCAAAAGGAATCACGTTGGACGCTGCTGCCATAAGGCCCAACACCCTCTGAAAGTGTTTGACAGTGATGGCCTGGCCTAGCTTGAGATTCGTTACTGTGTTCAAGATAGTATCTACCCGAGCAGGAGACAACTGTGCCCGCATCGTGATAGAATCCCACACTACCCCCAGGAAAGTGGTTCTCTGTAGAGGAATTAAGGAACTTTTCTTGGCATTGAGTCTTAAACCTAAGCACCTTAGATGGTTCAGAACAAGATCTCGATGTTCAACCGCCATCTCTACCGACTGTGCCAAAATGAGCCAGTCATCGATATAAGAGGTATAGTCAACATTTTGAACCTGTATCTCCTCAGAGACCGGTTCAATACCCTTAGATCTATTATAGGTCGTAACCCCCCATCCTTTTTGGGAACTATAAAATACCGACTGTAGAACCCGGCTTCCCTTTCCTGAAGAGGAACTTGCTCTATGGCCTCCTTTGCTAAGAGGGACTGAACCTCTTGCTCCATAACCTGACCCTGCTGACCCTGCGTGCGCTCAGCTATCTTTATTTATTTATTTTTTCTCTCGCGCGTCCGCGCCTTTGAGTTCATAAAAAGCTCAGGTGAGTAAGAATCAGTCAACAAACATGGTGAGTAATGTCTTGTCCTGTTATTGTCACCTGCACTTCATGTCACATGTTTAGTATAGCCTTCTCTGTCGACAATATAGGATTTATATGTGATAAATGTAAGGAGACAGTTAGGTTGACAGAGAAGATTTCAGAATTAGAAACACGCATCCAAACTTTAATTGAGGATAGTAAGAGTGCTAGTGCTTTAGATGTTTTGGATGCGCATAGTATAGTGAACACTTTACATGGCGCGGTTCCGGCTGAAGTAGAGCCCGTGCAGCCGGGCAAATGGGTGACAGTGAGGAATCGCTCTAGTCGCGGATCTAAAAACCACTCTTCCGTTCCGATTACCATAACAAATCGATTTGTCCCGCTCAGTGAAACACGCACTGAGAATGATTGTGCCCTAGTTATTGGCGATTCTATTCTATTCTATTACCTCTATTCTACGTGAAAATAGAGACACCAACCACCATAGTCACATGTTTGCCGGGAGCCAGAGCGCCTGACATCAAAGCAAATTTAAAAGTGCTGGCTAATGCTAATCGTAAATTCTCTAAGATCATTATTCATGTCGGCACTAATGATGTTCGACTCCGCCAGTCGGAGATCACCAAAATTAATATTAAAGAGGTGTGTGAACTTGCAAGTACGATGTCAAGGACTGTAATTTGCTCTGGCCCCCTTCCTGTTCGCAGGAGTGATGAGATAGTTAGTAGATTGTGTTCGCTTAACGGTTGGCTGTCTAAGTGGTGTCCGCTTAATAATATAGAATTCATAGACAATTGGAAAAGTTTTTGGGGCAAACCTGACCTGTTGAAAAGAGATGGTATTCATCCCTCCTGAGATGGTGCTGCTCTTCTCTCTAGTAATATGGCTCATAGTCTTAGAGCTCAAACATGACAATCTGGGGCTCAGGTCAGGAAGCAGACAGACTGGCTAAACCGACCGTCTGCTAGCGGCCTCGCGTCACCAAGGTCAGATAAATCCTATCACATAGAGCCTCTTTCACCTAGCTATCATCATATAGAGACTGTGTCTGTTCCCCGAATTTGGAAATCCAAAAAACGTTTAAACCCATCTAAGGTTAAAAATTTAATTGATGTTCAACAAATAAAAAACAGCTATATTACAGATGAGCAAATGCTAAAGCTTGGGTTGCTGAATATTCGATCGCTTACTTCAAAAGCACTCGTTGTTAACGAAATGATTTCAGATAATAACCTAGATGTGCTGTGTTTGACAGAAACCTGGCTAAAACCAAACGATTACATTACTTTAAATGAATCAACCCCCCAAGATTACTGTTATAAACATGAGCCTCGTCTGAAACGCAAAGGGGGAGGAGTTGCTGTAATTTATAGTAATAGTTTCAAAACCACTAAGAAATCAAGTTTTAAATATAATTCTTTTGAAGCATTGGTGCTTAATGTAAAAATATATAGTGTAAACGATAAATCACGTTTGAGATTTGTGCTGGCTACTGTATACAGGCCACCAGGGCACCATACAGACTTTATCAAAGAATTTGCAGACTTTCTATCAGAATTAATATTGACTGCAGATAAAGTACTAATTGTTGGTGATTTTAATATACACATCGATAATGAAAAAGATGCATTGGGATTGGCATTTAAAGACATTGTAAATTCAATTGGAGTTAGACAACACGTGTCAGGACCTACTCATCATCGTAATCATACTCTAGATCTAATATTATTACACGGAATAGATGTTGATGCCGTGACATCTCAGATCATTACCTAGTCTCGTGTAATTTGCATTTAGCCAAGGCTGCAAAGCCGACTCCGTGTTACAAATATGTGAGACCTATCACTTCTGCTACTAAAGATTGCTTTATTAATAATCTTCCTAATCAGTTTCATCATCTCAGCATCTCAGATAGCTTAGAAGAACTAGATATTACAACAGAAACGTTTAACTCTCTCTTTTCCAGCACTTTAGACACAGTTGCTCCGTTGCGCTTAAAGAAGATTAAAGAAAATAGTCCAACGCCGTGGTACAACGAGCACACTCGGGCCCTTAAGAGAGCAGCCAGAAAAATGGAGCGCAACTGAGTCTTAAACCTAAGCACCTTAGATGGTTCAGAACAAGATCTCGATGTTCAACCGCCATCTCTACCGACTGTGCCAAAATGAGCCAGTCATCGATATAAGAGGTATAGTCAACATTTTGAACCTGTATCTCCTCAGAGACCGGTTCAATACCCTTAGATCTATTATAGGTCGTAACCCCCCATCCTTTTTGGGAACTATAAAATACCGACTGTAGAACCCGGCTTCCCTTTCCTGAAGAGGAACTTGCTCTATGGCCTCCTTTGCTAAGAGGGACTGAACCTCTTGCTCCATAACCTGACCCTGCTGACCCTGCGTGCGCTCAGCTATCTTTATTTATTTATTTTTTCTCTCGCGCGTCCGCGCCTTTGAGTTCATAAAAAGCTCAGGTGAGTAAGAATCAGTCAACAAACATGGTGAGTAATGTCTTGTCCTGTTATTGTCACCTGCACTTCATGTCACATGTTTAGTATAGCCTTCTCTGTCGACAATATAGGATTTATATGTGATAAATGTAAGGAGACAGTTAGGTTGACAGAGAAGATTTCAGAATTAGAAACACGCATCCAAACTTTAATTGAGGATAGTAAGAGTGCTAGTGCTTTAGATGTTTTGGATGCGCATAGTATAGTGAACACTTTACATGGCGCGGTTCCGGCTGAAGTAGAGCCCGTGCAGCCGGGCAAATGGGTGACAGTGAGGAATCGCTCTAGTCGCGGATCTAAAAACCACTCTTCCGTTCCGATTACCATAACAAATCGATTTGTCCCGCTCAGTGAAACACGCACTGAGAATGATTGTGCCCTAGTTATTGGCGATTCTATTCTATTCTATTACCTCTATTCTACGTGAAAATAGAGACACCAACCACCATAGTCACATGTTTGCCGGGAGCCAGAGCGCCTGACATCAAAGCAAATTTAAAAGTGCTGGCTAATGCTAATCGTAAATTCTCTAAGATCATTATTCATGTCGGCACTAATGATGTTCGACTCCGCCAGTCGGAGATCACCAAAATTAATATTAAAGAGGTGTGTGAACTTGCAAGTACGATGTCAAGGACTGTAATTTGCTCTGGCCCCCTTCCTGTTCGCAGGAGTGATGAGATAGTTAGTAGATTGTGTTCGCTTAACGGTTGGCTGTCTAAGTGGTGTCCGCTTAATAATATAGAATTCATAGACAATTGGAAAAGTTTTTGGGGCAAACCTGACCTGTTGAAAAGAGATGGTATTCATCCCTCCTGAGATGGTGCTGCTCTTCTCTCTAGTAATATGGCTCATAGTCTTAGAGCTCAAACATGACAATCTGGGGCTCAGGTCAGGAAGCAGACAGACTGGCTAAACCGACCGTCTGCTAGCGGCCTCGCGTCACCAAGGTCAGATAAATCCTATCACATAGAGCCTCTTTCACCTAGCTATCATCATATAGAGACTGTGTCTGTTCCCCGAATTTGGAAATCCAAAAAACGTTTAAACCCATCTAAGGTTAAAAATTTAATTGATGTTCAACAAATAAAAAACAGCTATATTACAGATGAGCAAATGCTAAAGCTTGGGTTGCTGAATATTCGATCGCTTACTTCAAAAGCACTCGTTGTTAACGAAATGATTTCAGATAATAACCTAGATGTGCTGTGTTTGACAGAAACCTGGCTAAAACCAAACGATTACATTACTTTAAATGAATCAACCCCCCAAGATTACTGTTATAAACATGAGCCTCGTCTGAAACGCAAAGGGGGAGGAGTTGCTGTAATTTATAGTAATAGTTTCAAAACCACTAAGAAATCAAGTTTTAAATATAATTCTTTTGAAGCATTGGTGCTTAATGTAAAAATATATAGTGTAAACGATAAATCACGTTTGAGATTTGTGCTGGCTACTGTATACAGGCCACCAGGGCACCATACAGACTTTATCAAAGAATTTGCAGACTTTCTATCAGAATTAATATTGACTGCAGATAAAGTACTAATTGTTGGTGATTTTAATATACACATCGATAATGAAAAAGATGCATTGGGATTGGCATTTAAAGACATTGTAAATTCAATTGGAGTTAGACAACACGTGTCAGGACCTACTCATCATCGTAATCATACTCTAGATCTAATATTATTACACGGAATAGATGTTGATGCCGTGACATCTCAGATCATTACCTAGTCTCGTGTAATTTGCATTTAGCCAAGGCTGCAAAGCCGACTCCGTGTTACAAATATGTGAGACCTATCACTTCTGCTACTAAAGATTGCTTTATTAATAATCTTCCTAATCAGTTTCATCATCTCAGCATCTCAGATAGCTTAGAAGAACTAGATATTACAACAGAAACGTTTAACTCTCTCTTTTCCAGCACTTTAGACACAGTTGCTCCGTTGCGCTTAAAGAAGATTAAAGAAAATAGTCCAACGCCGTGGTACAACGAGCACACTCGGGCCCTTAAGAGAGCAGCCAGAAAAATGGAGCGCAACTGGAAGAAAACAAAACTAGAGGTATTTCCCATTTCATGGAAAGAGAGCTCAATTACTTACAGAGAGGCTTTAAAAGCTGATAGATCTGCTTATTTTTCAACCCTATTAGAAGAAAATAAACATAATCCTAGGTATTTATTTGAAACGGTGGCTAAACTAACGAAAAATAAAGCTTCAAGCACCGAAGTTTCCAAGCAACACAGCAGTAATGACTTTATGAACTTCTTCACTTATAAGATTGATAATATCAGGGACAAAATTATAACTATGCAACCGTCTACTACAGTATCACATCAGGCAGTGCATTGTAGTCTCCCTGAGGAAAAATTTGATTCATTTGTTGCTATAGGAGAGGAAGAATTTACTAAACTCATTAAATCATCTAAATCTACAACATGTATGTTAGACCCTATACCGACTAAGCTACTGAAAGAAATACTTCCAGAGGTCATAGATCCTCTTCTTAATATCATTAATTCATCTTTGTCTCTAGGATACGTACCAAACAACTTTAAGCTGGCTATGATTAAACCGCTTGTTAAAAAAACGCAACTTGATCCTACAGAATTAGTCAATTACAGGCCGATCTCGAATCTACCTTTTCTGTCAAAGATATTAGAAAAGGCAGTATCCTCACAACTGTGTTCCTTTCTTGAAAGAAATGATATCTGCGAGGATTTCCAGTCAGGATTTAGACCGTACCATAGTACCGAAACAGCTCTCGTTAGAGTCACAAATGATTTGCTCTTATCATCCGATCGTGGTTGTATCTCTCTATTAGTGTTACTCGATCTTAGTGCTGCATTTGACACCATTGACCACAACGTTCTTTTAAATAGATTAGAACATTATGTTGGCATTACGGGAAATGCACTAGCATGGTTTAAATCATACTTATCTGACCGTTATCAGTTTGTAGCAGTAAATGATGAGATGTCTCATCGATCACAAGTTCAGTATGGCGTACCACAAGGCTCAGTACTAGGACCGTTGCTGTTCACTCTGTACATGCTACCCTTAGGAGATATCATTAGGAAACATGGCATTAGCTTTCACTGTTATGCCGATGATACTCAGCTCTATATTTCTTCAAAACCTAACGAAACTTATCAATTCACAAAATTAACGGAATGCATAGCGGATATAAAAAATTGGATGACTTGTAATTTCCTACTTCTAAATTCTGAAAAAACAGAGTTTCTAATTATTGGACAAAAAACGTCCTCACGTAATAATCTAGAATACTGTCTAACACTTGATGGCTGCTCTGTTAAGTCTTCGTCGTCGGTTAGGAACCTGGGTGTGCTCTTTGATACCAATCTTTCATTTGAAAGTCACGTGTCTAGTATCTGTAAAACTGCATTTTTCCATCTTAAAAATATATCTAAATTACGCCATATGCTCTCATTGACAAATGCGGAACAATTAGTTCATGCGTTCATGACCTCAAGGCTAGATTATTGTAATGCTCTACTGGGTGGTTGCCCTGCACGCTTAATAAACAAACTACAGCTGGTTCAAAACGCAGCAGCTCGAGTTCTTACCAGAACCAGGAAGTATGACCATATTAGCCCGGTTCTGTCAAAACTGCATTGGCTCCCTATTAAACATCGCATCAATTTTAAAATATTGCTGATCACTTACAAAGCACTAAATGGTTTAGCTCCGCAGTACTTGAGCGAGCTCTTAACGCATTATAGTCCGTCACGTCTATTGCGATCTCAAAATTCCAATATCAATATCAAAATCGACTGCTGGCGGTAGATCCTTTTCCTATTTAGCACCAAAACTCTGGAACAGTCTTCCTACCATTGTCCGGGAAGCAGACACACTCTGTCAGTTCAAAGTCAGATTAAAGACACATCTCTTTGACCTAGCTTTCACATAATATATTATAGACTTCTATAATTTAATGTTAGGCTGCATATATTAGGTCAGCCGGAACCGGGAACACTTCCCAAAAATCCTGATGTACTCGTTACATCATGAGAAGAATGGCATCTACGCTAATTTTAGTGTCTGTGTTTATCCCGAGGTTTTCCTGCAGCCTGCCGGATCCAGGCCGTATCCAGATCTGACGAAGGACCTTCGCCTGGACCGATGACAACGCAGTGCTGAAGTGCCAACTAGTCTCTCCCTATGGAGGATCCCACTACCACTCTACAGATAAGGCGTTGTCGGGAAAATTCGTTTCGCGTTCCTACCCCAAAGCAACAAAATAAAATAAAATTCTTTATCAAAAGTTATAAGGAAAGACAAGTACTTTGTTTAGGCTTGGCTTGTAGGGAATTCCAAACCTGCGTATATTCAAACGCACATAACTATAGAACCCATTCTAAATGCTCATGTGAACGCCATCAGCGTTTCTCACATCTTCGCGTTTAAAGTCTGTGTAGAGAGAATGGTGTCGTCTTAGCGGCCCCTAATTTAATAACAAATGATCATTGCGACGGAAGCAAATCAATCAAAACTAACTTTAGATGGAAATAACTTAACTCTGCTGTAAAGCCGAAACAATCTCTGTTACCTTAAATTATACGCATATCTCTGTGAAGCTGCTTTGGAACAATCTACGTTGTTAAAAGCGCTATATAAATGAAGATGACTTGACTTGACTTGACTCTGGGCTGACCAGTGTGTGAACCACCCCACTGAATCTTGGTGGACGATACTCGAACTGAATTCTGTACCCCTTTTCTACTGTGCACAGGACCCACTGAGATATATTTCGAAGACCCTTCCAGGTGTCTAGATAATCTACTAGCGGGATCAGTCTCTCGGGACTGACCTCGGGTGTTGTAATTGAAATATCGGTGGCCTGAAGCATTCGTTTGGCAGGAACTAACCAACATAATTTTATTGAAGGCCTCGTGAGAGGGAACGCAACCGACAGAGCCGCATTGTTTTCGGGCGGACACTGCGATTTGCGTTCGCTGAAAACCGATGTGTCCCGAAGCGCACGTAGCGGCGGGGAGCACAAATCGATTTCCTGAGGGCTCCGTGAAGGAGCTTGATGTTGTTGCTCTATCACGGGGGGGACCACCCTCAGAGGCCTGCGCAACGCGTCAGGACCTCTTTGCCGAAGCCTTCCTCGCCTGAATGACAGTCCTCAGATCTGTCCTAGGCCTTCGGCTGAGAGTGTTGCCCTCAGACCCAGACCTTCCTCGGGGGGGCACGAGAAGCAACACTCTCCTTCTTCTGCTTCTTCTGCTGGAACGACGGCGGGGAATGAGATGCTTTAGAGCGGCCGATTGTCGTTTCGTCTCCTGAAACAGATCGACGACAGTGTTGACTGCGTCGCCGAAAAGGCCAGAAGACGAAATCGGGGCATCGAGGAGGAAAGCCCTGTCCTTCTCCCCGATGCCCGACAGATTTAACCATAGGTGTCTCTCCGTGGCTTCCAGTGCTGCCATAGAGCGGCCAATGGTGCGGGCCTTCTCTTTGGTAGCACGGAGAGACAAATCGACTGCTCGACGCATTTCTCGAATATCATTGAACGAAGCCTCCCCGCCGTCGTCCACCTCTTTTAGGAGGTCGGCCTGGTACGCCTGCAAAAGCCCCATAGTGTGCAGGCATGCACCAGCCCGACCTGCCGCCATATATGCCTTCCCAACAAGCGCCGAAGTGGTACGGCAGGGCTTGGAGGGAAGCGCCGGAGCTCTCAGGGACGATGCATTATCGGGCGAGAGATGAGATGCAAAATTCTCTTCAACCCGGGGCATCGTCCCATAGCCCTTCTCTTTCGACCCCACAATACTGGAATATATATGTACATTGGGGCTGGAGAGACGAGAAGAGAAGGGCTTATTCCACGATCTCGACACCTCGGTGTGGAGATCGGGAAAAAACGGGAGAGACCGGCGTGAAGGTTGTGGCCGGGCTTGCAGGAAGCGCTCATCAAGCATACTTTTTTTCGTCGCTTCCTGCTTATCTGGGGGCCATTCTATATTTAATTTACCCACAGCCCGGGTTACAACCTCCAGCAACTCCTCAAAGGCAGGAGAATGTGATGATGGTGGTGCTTCACTTTCTCCTGCCTCGATGTTCAAACTATCTGACCCCTCAGAGCCAGACAATTCGAACATCGGGACCTCCTCGCGGGCGGAAGAAGCCGCTGGACGGGCTTCCACCTCGCGAGCAGGACCGCGGGAACTGGCCGATGAATGTTGGGAAAGGGCCGCGGCCGTCTCAACATTATCAGCCAGATCCTTTTGCGATCCCCATGAATGCAAGCGCCGCGCTGCCTCGACAGACGCGGGACTTGATCCATGGGGAGCGCGTGCCTGGCCTGATTCATCGAACAGACCGAGGCGGGAGCGGAGCGTTCTCAGGGGCATTAGATCACAGTTTGTACAGACAGCGCCCTCGAGCGCTGCCCGTGCATGCTCCACTCTGAGACAAACAACACAGAGCGCGTGTGTGTCACCCTCGCTCAAATAGCGCGGGCAAGGGGACGCACACTGTCTGAAATGCTTCTCTTTCTCCATCAAAATACCTTTACCGAACAAACAACACCAAATAAGACACACAGTCACATATAACGCTTGCTGAAGAACAGAAAGATAGCGCTGTTATGTTCCGGTGTCCTTTTTATAGCTTCCGCTTCACCGTCACATGCGACATCACGGGTGACGTCATCACGTAACACCAATCAAGATTGGACTAGTTCCATACAGGCTTCAAACGCGTCACGCTGAAGGCGTTCCCTAATGTGTCGATTCTCGAAGCAGCGTGAGTTCCGTCGAAAGGGAACAAAGGTTTATTTTAGTTCAGATTAACATTTGAGGGCAGCAATTGTATTCATAATGTCAAAATAATGTAATGTAATATGTAAATTGAAAGCATTTTATCCTACTATTCCCGCCAAACGTCCATGGTTGCAGACAGTAGTGTTACTACAGTAAATCCATGGTGAATGTTGCTGATCTGTGGACACTGGATAGTTCATTCATTGCACAGTTTATTCCTGGTTTCCACGTCAGCGCTGTTTGATTCGTTAATAACGGAGAAATGTGAATATTTCTCACTAGATCTCGCAGCGATGTTATTACTTCAGTGGCGAATTCAAATGCTTTATTTACTGGATCTCGCAGTAACAGTGTTGCTTGATCAGGCTCGCGCTGCACTGGTCCAAACTGATAAACGGTCCACACAAACACAATAACGAGTAGCTCAGTTTTCGTTTTCGTCTCTTCACCTGCACAAACCGCGCCCAGGCACGAAAGATAGCACCGTCTCTTTTCTTGTTAGGAAACCGGTGGACTCGATGTCCTGACTGGCTGGAGTTTTTGCAAGCTCCACAAACACAATAATTTACCATGACGATGATAAATTGAAATACAAAAACTACTGAAAACACACTGACTCACGACCGCTCTTACTGAATACCAACCTACTCTGCACTGAGCTGCGGCAGAGCTGCAGAGCATAGCACTCATCTCCCTCATGTGACGTAAAATGACGCGATGTTGAAAAAAAGCGCTCACTTTATCTACTAAATTGGTGTCCTTATGTCGTTTTAAAACATTTTAAATCCTGCATTATCTTTTCATATGATATTTTCATTCACGGCTATATATTCATTTTGATTTTTTTTTTTTACCTGCAATATGCCCTTTAAAAAGAACAACCTGGATGGGTCTGTCCTTAACAACTACAGACCCATATCAAATCTACCTTTCATCGGCAAAATAATTGAAAAAATTGTTTTCAATCAAATATCTGCTTTTCTGACCTCAACTTACTGTCTTGATCTATACCAGTCAGGTTTTAGAGAATACCATAGCACTGAAACAGCCTTGGTTAAAGTAGTCAATGACGCTGGAAAAACCACTGTTCTTATGCTGTTGGACCTCAGTGCAGCGTTCGACACTGTTGACCACAGCATACTAGTAGAAAGACTTGAATGCTGTGTGGGTCTCTCTGGCGCAGTCATCTGCTGGCTAAAGTCTTATTTAGAGGACAGGAGTTTATATGTGTCTTTTGGTCATCATGCCTCAGCTCCTATGTCCCTAACAGTGTTGGGGAGTAACGGAATACATGTACCGGCGTTACGTATTTAGAATACAAATTATGAGTAACTGTATTCCATTACAGTTACAGTTTAAATAGTTGGTATTTAGAATACAGTTACATTGTTGAAATCAATGGATTACATGACGATACTTCTCTGTTTCATGAGTTTATTCACTCTCTAAATAAATTAAGGCAACTCCATGCATTTCCCAGAAGCCTCAATATGAAAACGGAAAAATGCGCGGTTTGCGTGATCAGTCACAATGGAGTCGGAAGAGGAGCAGCGGGAGCTAGAGGTAGAGATGGAGCCGGAACAACAGAGCAGGGCAAGAATGCGTTTCTATCTTGGAAATTCAAACAGAATTTCACATTAAAGAAAGAGAAGGGAGAACGAAATGCGGTGCGTAATATTATTATTTTATTTTTTTTTCATACCCATGTTAACAGGTTAGATCTTTCACACTGCGGTCCGTGTATCCGTCCCAGTTGTGGTGCGTTTACAGCAGTGCAGAGATCGTTTCCGCACCGAGTCTATTTCTGCTGTGCCGCAAACGCTGAATTAAAGTGACAGCGCATGTTTCGTGGTCAAAATGAACACAGATTGACCTGCAAATGTAGTAATTTCACCATAAATGCATTTAATTACATAAAATGTAGTAATACCATCATAAATGTAGGCTAGTTAATTAAATACTGCTTTTTTTCAGTCATCTTTTTACTTTAAGACCGGGGTAAAGCAAGGAAAACTAGGCCTACAGTTTACTTTAACAAGGCCAAATAATGAACAACACTCGTCTGATTCGTGGATGTTGAAAAACAAGTTATTTGTGGCATGCAAGATTTATTGTATTCAAATTTAAATGCAAAAGAAAAGGCATGAGAGTCGGCTGTTCCCTTACGAGAACGTTCCCTCGTACTGCGTTGCAAACGCTGTGGGAAAACTCCTTTTCTCGAGAATATTGAAGCCTTTATTTTAAAACGCATTGCTGCAGCACAGGCGAGAGCATCAGGCTCGCACGAGCGAGCTGATAGGCTGTGCTGTGGGCAACTGCACGAACAAATGGCGGATCGGCAGAGGCGCGCGAACCAATCAGGGCACTTGGCACACTGCCAGTGTCAAGCGCGCGAAACTGCACGTGACCGTAGAATATAAATATAGAGAATAATCCGCCATTTGACAGATTTAATCTCCTTCAGCTCTCGACTCACCTCGTCGCTGATCTTCTCCGGATAAAGAAGCCGCTCGTCGTCGAACAGCCGTCCAGCGGAACAGCTTCGCATCCCGGCATCTGCCAGCTGAGCGTTTCCCTGTGGCATCCGACGAGTATCCTTTTTTTCTCTCTTCTAAAAGAGCAAAATCTCTGTTTTCACAGACTCGCGCTCGCTTCGTCGGTGAGTGATTCCGCCCATCTTCCATCTTCGGCGCCCCGCGAGCCCAGTAGGAAGAAGCGGCGCGATCAGAGGCGTCCTGAACGCGGTGAGTTTAGCGAATGCACGCCGGGCCTTTCTCCACGTGCTTCGCCCACGCCCTCTTCTCCAGTTCTGTTCACTCAGAGCGACCAACGCCCCTCGTCTGAAGCGGCGGGACTCGTCTCTTTTGGTGGATCTGCTGAAGATATGGACGACGCAATTTCTGTGGCGGCATCTGAGAGTGAGGATTGGTCGGGCTCCGCGGACCCCGCCCCCCTCTCAGTTAGATCCTTCTGACACTCGAGCGAACATCGACGCCGAACTCTTCCGTGTCATGTCTCGCGCTGTCAACGAGTTGGGACTCGACTGGCTTTCCCCAGCCGAGCCTGCCAGAAGCCGCCTCGACGAGTGGTACCTGCCGGGGCGCCAACAGGCCCCTCGTCAGCGCGCCGCTCCATTTCTGCCCGAGGTCCACGAGGAGCTCACTAAAAGCTGGCGCGCGCCCTTTTCAGCGCGAACGCGCTCATCTGCTTCTTCAACGCTCTCCACTGTTGACGGCGCTGACGAAAAAGGTTATGTGTGTCTCCCCCCACTGGAGGAAGCGGTCGCTGCACACTTATGCCCTCCCACTGCAGGAAGTTGGAGGTCTAAGACTGTGCACCCATCCAAGCCGTGCAGAACCACTTCGGCCATTGCCAGCCGCGCTTATGCTGCCGCCGGTCAAGCCGCCTCTGCTCTTCACGCCATGGCGACCCTTCAAGTGTTTCAGGCGAAGCTCCTCCGCTCCATGGACGAGTCAGGCCCTGACCCAGACACTTTTAAGGACCTCAGAAGTGCGACGGATTTGGCGCTACGGGCCACAAAGACCACCGCTCAAGCCCTGGGCCGCAACATGGCCAGCCTGGTTGTTTTAGAGCGCCACCTGTGGCTGACTTTGACTGAAATCAGGGACGCAGACAAGACCGCCTTCCTCGATTCTCCAGTCACAGCATCTGGTCTCTTCGGCCCATCTGTCAGCGGCTTCGCAGAACGCTTCACTGAGGCTCAGAAAGCTTCCAGCGCTATGAAGCATTTTCTACCAAAACGCTCCAGTTCGGTCCAACGGCGCCCCAAGAGCACGCCACGACCTGAGTGGGTAGCTTCACAGGTCCTCCAGCCCCGCCCAGTGGCTGAGACCAGCCAGCGCCTGAAGCATGCAAAGCGGTTCCCGTTCCCTAAGCGTCAGGGCTCGCGGCCGAAGCTCACGCTCGATCACGAGCCCAAGAAGCCGTCCTAACCGGCATAAAGAGGGGTCAGTACTAACCCTAACCCTAACCCTAACCCCGGACCAGCCCTGAAGATCGCTCGAGTGCTACTCTCAGCCCCCTCTTCAGTTCAGGCGGTTTTAAATGCAGTACATGGGCCCGTCACCTGTCACGCACCCCTGCACACAAACGCTGTTTTAACAGCGACCCACAAAAAGCACAAATCGAGCAAAATTTCTCCCTCACATACATGTCAGTTCGAACCCCCAACTCCGGGCGTTCCAGATATGATAATGCCTCTGGCTCTGCGGGCTCTAGCTTGGCAAGCTATCCCTGGAGTTTCAGAATGGGTAATGAACATCATAAAGCGCGGTTACTCGCTTCAGTTCGCCCGCAGACCACCGCGTTTTCGCGCGGTTATACAAACCACGGTAAGGAGCACACTGAGTCATGTCCTCCGTACCGAAGTGTTAAGTCTGCTGGCCAAAGGGGCCATCGAGAAGATCCCCCCTTCTCAGAGCGAGTCAGGTTTTTACAGCCGTTACTCAGATCTCAGACATCTGAACAAGGCTCTCATGTCACGGCCGTTCAGAATGCTCACAACCAGACACATCCTGGCGCAAATTCGCCCAGGCGACTGGTTTTTCTCAAAAGATCTAAAAGACGCTTACTTTCACATTCAAGTGAACCCCCACCACAGGCCATTCTTGAGATTCGCCTTCGAGGGGCAGACATACCAGTACACAGTCCTACTATTTGGACTGGCACTGGCACCTCGTACATTCACGAAGTGCATGGATGCAGCTCTCTCCCCCCTGAGACAGCGGGGCATGCGCATCCTGAACTACCTCGACGACTGGCTCATATTGACTCAGTCAGAGGCGGAGTCACATACTCACAGAGCCTGGCTCCTCAGACATCTGGAATGTCTAGGGCTCAGGGTCAATTTTGCCAAGAGTATTCTGTTGCCCAGCCAATGTATCACGTTCCTGGGAACAGTTCTCGACTCCGTACTTATGAGAGCATGGCCCACACCGGCCCGTGCTCTAACGATTCAGCAGCTCGCAGCATCGTTCACAGAGGGCTCTTATGTACCCCTCAGAACGTTTCAGAGGATCCTTGGCCTGATGGCCTCTGCATCATCAGTACTCCAACTCGGCCTACTGCGTATGCGTCCTCTTCAGCTGTGGCTAGCACCTCTGGTGCCACCCCACGCCTGGCACTCAGGCCACTTGATTATCAAGGTGGACCAGCGCTGTGTTCAAGCCCTGGCCCCTTGGAAAGACGCCAGCTGGTACCAGCAGGGCGTAAGCATGGGGGTGGTCTCAGAGAGGAGGGTGATTTCAACAGACGCTTCCAACTCGGGTTGGGGAGCTCTGTACGAGGGCAGGCCTGCCTCCGGCCTCTGGTCGAGCTCGGAGAAACGCCTACACATCAACTGCCTCGAAATGAGAGCAGTTTTTCTAGCCCTAAAAACCTTTCTCCCACACCTGGCTGGACACCACGTGTTGGTCCGAACGGACAATATGTCGGTGGTCTCTTACATAAATCGCCAGGGCGGCCTCAGGTCCCGCAACCTGTTTGCCATAGCCACGCAGCTCCTACTATGGGCTCACACCAACCTGCGCTCGCTCAGGGCAGCTCACATGCCAGGCACGTTGAACACAGGAGCAGACATGCTCTCTCGGGGCAGAGTTCCCCCAGAGGAATGGTCTCTCCACCCTCAGACAGTTCTCCTGCTTTGGGAGGTCTTCGGGAAGGCAGAAGTAGATCTTTTTGCCTCAGAAGACAACTGTCACTGCCCAATCTTCTTTTCAAAGAACAGGGATGTGTTGGCCCACGACTGGCCCAACCTTCCTCTCTATGCGTTTCCTCCGGTCTCGATGCTCCCTCAGGTCATCGAACGGATCAGGAACACCAAAAGCGCGGTTCTCTTGGTGGCTCCTCTCTGGCAGACCCAGATTTGGTTCCCAGAGTTGATGCAACTGTCTGTAACAGACCCGTGGCCAATTCCACTGAGGTGCGACCTTCTGGCTCAGGCCAACAGGACAATCTGGCATCCCCGTCCCGACTTGTGGGCCCTACATGTATGGCCACTCAACGGGTACCCCAGGATCTCCCAGAGGGTGTCCTGAACACTATTATGGAGGCTAGAGCTCCGTCTACTAGACGCCTCTATCACCTTAAATGGTCAGTGTTCTCCAGCTGGTGTTTAGCTCGAAACCTTGACCCACACACTTGTGAGGTGCCAAAAGTGCTTTCTTTTCTGCAAGAGATGTTGGATGCGGGTCGCTCCCCCTCCACTCTCAAAGTGTACGTGGCAGCCATTGCTGCTTTTCACGTATTGGAAGCCAGAGCCTCCTTAGGTAAAAGCGACCTTATAGTTCGTTTCCTTAAGGGCGCCAGAAGGCTTAACCCGCCTCGGTCACCGTCTGTACCGGCCTGGGACCTTTCTCTGGTCCTGCGGGCTCTTAGGGGGCCTCCCTTTGAACCACTTCAGTCGGCAGATCTCAAGCCCCTCCCTCTGAAAACCGCCCTGCTTCTAGCACTGGCGTCAGTTAAAAGAGTAGGGGACTTGCAGGCGCTTTCTACTAGCGCTTCCTGTCTGGAGTTTGGCCCTAATGACTCCAAGGTCATTCTTAGGCCAAGACATGGATATGTGCCTAAGGTGCTCTCAACTCCGTTCAGAGCCCAGGTTATCTCTCTGTCAGCTCTTCCCTCCTCTGAAGAGGACAGTGATTCTCTCACGCTTTGCCCCGTCAGAGCTTTGAGAATTTATCTGGAGTGTTCGGCCTCTTTCAGACAGTCTGAACAGCTCTTCGTTTGTTTCGGGGGCCGAACCAAGGGCCTTCCTGTTACTAAGCTCACGCTGTCCAGATGGGTAGTTGACGCCATTGCTCTGGCTTACACCTCACTGGGCCTCTCTTGTCCCATAGGTGTTAGAGCTCACTCCACGAGAGGTGTCGCCTCTTCGTGGGCTTGGTCGAGTGGTGTTCCTATTGAGGACATTTGTGCGGCGGCCGGCTGGTCTGTTCCGTCCACATTTGTGAGATTCTACAACCTAGATGTTCCTGCCCTGCAGGCACGAGTTCTTTCTGTTTAGACCCTGGCTCTGCGGACCCAGTCTGACTTTAGACCTGAACACGTGAGTGTTCCTATCCAGGACAATTGTGTGGCGGCCGGCTGGTCCGCTCCGTCCACATTTGTGAGTTTTTACAACTTAAATGACTCTGCTTTGCAGACACAAGTTTTTTCCATCTAGACCCTGGCTCTGTGGACCCAGACTAGTTTTGAAATTGGACACACGGCTGTCACTTTGAATTGTGGTTAAGTTAATCCGGCCCTTGGCCCAGATCTTAATTATTGGATAATCTCTGGGCCCGATGTTCGGTCTCGTTTATCCTGGCTATTCTGTAACTTCCCGGAACTTCTGGTGAGTCAGAGCGGCCAAAAGATTAATAGCACGGCGTTTTAAATAGCGTTCCCACAGCGTTTGCAACGCAGTACGAGAGAACGTTCTCGTAAGGGAACGTACTTGGTTACTTACGTAACCTCGGTTCCCTTAGCGATAAGGGAACGAGTACTGCGTTGCCTTGCCGTGCTATTTCTCTTATGTCAGGTGTTTTTCGCTTCAGTCGATTATACCTGTCAAATGGCGGATTATTCTCTATATTTATATTCTACTGTCACGTGCAGTTTCGCGCGCTTGACAATGGCAGTGTGCCAAGCGCCCTGATTGGTTCGCGCGCCTCTGCCGATCCGCCATTGGTTCGTGCAGTTGCCCACAGCACAGCCTATCAGCTCGCTCGTGCGAGCCTGATGCTCTCGCCTGTGCTGCAGCAATGCGTTTTAAAATAAAGGCTTCAATATTCTCGAGAAAAGGAGTATTCCCACAGCGTTTGCAACGCAGTACTCGTTCCCTTATCTCTAAGGGAACCGAGGTTACGTAAGTAACCAAGTACGTTTTTGTCCATTTTAAGTTTTAATTTAAAATGTTTGCGATTTTAATAGCCATGTTATGTTACCACTTGCTTGAACAACTTAATCTATATATAAGTAATGCATTGATTAATATGTTGTTTAAATTGTTTAAACTTGAATACGTCTATTAAAGAGTGTATATGTGTAGGCTACAAAGAAAATTGCACCGGTGACACAACTTTTTTTTAAATAAAAGTTGCTGAAAACTTCTGGATTTGAAATACAAATATTGTGTATGTGTTTGTGGTACAGCAGTGGATCAGTTATATGCACTGCAAACCCATCATATGTGAAAGCACTATAGCGTGTGCTGCTCCTGTACCACATACACATACCGCAACACGCAGCGCATATGCACTGCACACAGAGTATGTGTGAAACGGGCGCTCAGCGTAATAAATATTTCCTTTTTATATTTGACATAACTTATTCATAATTATTACTTTTGCTGGTTCTTTGTGACAGCTTTTAGGTGCTTTATTGGCATACGCGTCACCAGCGCATAACTGCACCCCCATCACCCCACAAGAACAACCCTGTTTATTAAGCAGGATTTGATGGCCGACACTTATAAAATGCAATTCAATATGGAAGTAATCCAAGTATTCAGAATACAGTACTCAGATTGAGTAACGTAACGGAATACGTTACAAATTACATTTTTGGGCATGTATTCTGTATTCTGTAACGGAATACATTTTGAAAGTATCCTACCCAACACTGGTCCCTAACATGTGGTGTCCCTCAGGGTTCAATCCTTGGCCCTCTTTTGTTTAATTTGTACATGCTCCCGCTTTGCCAAATTATGAAGGACCATTCCATTAGTTACCATAGTTACGCAGATGACACACAGTTATACCTATCCTTGTCTCCCAATGAGTTTGCTCCCCTTGAATCCCTTTGTAAGAACTGATTTTCCTGTTAAAACAAAACGCACCCTGCAATAAAGCAGTAAAATGCACCCTGGACAGAAGATAGCAAAGACAGAGCACAGGACATCTTTCTTTCTTTTCTTTTTTTGTTCTTATATAGCGCTTTTAACAATGTAGATTGTCTCAAAGCAGCTTCACAGAGATAAATGTATAATATAACGTAAGATTGTTTTGGCTTTATAGCGGTTCTTTAATAAAGTTATTTTCCAGCTAAAGTTAGTTTTGATTGATTCGCTTCCGTCGCAACGATCATTTGTTTTTAAATTAGGGCCGCCAAGACGACACCATTCTCTCTACACAGACTTTAAACGCGAACCTGTGAGAAACGCTGATGGCGTTCAGATGCGCATTAAGAACGGGTTCTATAGTTATGTGCGTTTGAATATATGTGTGCAGGTTTGGAATTCCCTACAAACCAAACCTAAACAAATTACTGGTGTTTCCTTATAGTTTTGATTCAGAATTTTATTTTATTTTATCAATTCGGGGTAGATACGCAAATTGAGTTTTCCCGACGACGCGTTATCTGTAGAGTGGGAAAGGGATCCTCCATAGGGAGAGACTAGTTGGCCCTTCAGCACTGCGTTGTCATCGGGTCCAGGCGAAGGTCCTTCATCAGATCTGGAAACGGCCTGGATCGCCTGTCCAAACTGTCCCTCTTCCTTATCTTTGCATCCCCCTCTCCCTCCTCTTCTCCCTCCTCAAGTTACTGAAAGTTCATTAAGAATGTCTATATATCACATATGGTGTATCTTGTGAATATGGTGTTTTTCCTTTACATGTTTGGTGTCATTTTAATGGTCGCAGTGCGATTGGTAAAATGGTCTTAATTTCATTGCAGTCATTGGTTTAATGAGAAATATTGAGAACTTAGGAGAAGCCTGTATCTCCTCTCTGGCTGATATCTCTTTACAATATCTCAAGAAACCAGGTGCTACCCCCCTGGGGTACATGGATAGGAAAAAACAACTCTAAACAACATTTGTATAACCCCCTTCTGTACTGATCTGGTATTTAAGGCAAGGGGACAGAGCATACTTTGGGACTCTTATACCAGGATCATCCCCTAATGTCAGGAAAACATTACTTACTTTTAGAGTCATCTTTGAGTAAATTATGTTATGTATTTTCTGAATTGGCTTTTAATAATTTACTTCTGTAATTGGCATGATACATTTTTACCTGACAAATAAATGTTACATCTTGAATAATTCTGAAGTTTTAGAAATCATTCATTTTAGTAGATTAATGTGTAGTCTGGTGTTTCCGCAAATCTTTGTCCAGGATAGATCAAACTGAAGGCACTATGAATGGACCATGGGACACATCTTAGGAAGACCTTCTGATTTCTGACTATCTCATGACTTAGCATGTTGTACGCTGCAAATATTATAAAAAATTACACCTATGGATCTGTAGTGCGCGACTTCATAGGGTAAAATGCTTGCACTGCACCCTCTGACTATTTCAGGACTGGCTAGTTTGTGATTGTGAGCACGCAGTCGCGACGTGACGTCTCAAAGCGACACTAGGTCCGTAATGAACGAATAATTGAAAGTATGGGATAATCAGAATAATCAAAGATCTAAATGAATTCATAACCAATATTTATGATTATTTTCTAATCAGAAATACGATCTAAATTTGATTATCATTTGAAATTGGAGTCAGATTACGCATAGAGCTAAAGTAATACTAAAACTAAGTTCCAATAAATTAAGTGAACTTCACTGGATCGCTGAAAAGACATACACGCATTAACCCCCTGAGGTCGGCTATCGCGCCGGCTCGTTTTTTTTCCGTATGAGTGCAAAAAAAAAATAAAAAAAAAATATTAATTTTTATCTTATATGCTTGTGTTATATATCAATCGATCCTGTTTAGTGTGTATTTTTTTTTGTGTATGCTCATAATAAAAACAAAGTGTTGTGCTTTTCGCCAAATAAAGAAAAATAAACATGATGCGAGTTCTGCCTACTCTCCGTCAGTGAAGTCAATTCTGAAACGCGTCCGAAAATGAACTGTAACTCAGCGAATACTCAGTCAAACAGGCATACAGTCACACAGGCATGAAGCTTGAATTCTCTTCTTTTAAATGAAGTAATTTTTATAAAAAACAAATATTCACAGTTTATGTAATATGTATGCAAAGAGAGAGATGTCAGTCGTTCTCATCTCAGCTAATTAAGTTTTAATGTGCTCCGCCCACGGAGAGCGCGCGCTATTCAAACGCAAATGTGAGGCGATCCATACAAACCTGTGAAACGCCCACATCAGCTGGATAACACACACCGCGAGTTCACTTTCAGACTTATGTACTTTACGATGCTGTGAGGAATAATACTATCTTGATAATAATCCTGCAAAAATTTACCTCAGAAGTTCTGGAAGTATCATTTCGAGGAGCAAACGGATCCCGCTGAGGAATTAGGTCAGTTCTGTTTGCTTTGCTCTAATCGGAATGAATGAACGCAAAGATGCGTGCTGTTGTGGAGCTACTACAGCTGGCAAAATACTGTTTAAATATGAATCGCGTTTCTGTGTATGAATGAATGAACGAACGAACGCACAGATGCGTGCTGTTGTGGAGCTACTACAGCTGGCAAAAATACTGTTTAAATATGAATCGCGTTTCTATGAATGAATGAACGCACAGATGCGCGCTGTTGTGGAGCTACTACAGCTGGTGAGACAATGTAATTGTATAACCTAAAAATATATATATATATATATATATATATATATTGTGACGAGTCTCTCTGGGCAGATCAGCGTCGCCCTGGCAACCAACGCACAACACCTGCACGTCCTCATCACGGGCTGATCGGTCACAGCTGCAGCCCGTCATTAAGCGGCTGTAAAAGCCGCCACTTCTCTCGCTTCGACAGACAACCCGTCTCATGCTGAACGTGCTGATACTAATCCTTTGTTTCTCGTCTAAACAGAAGGCAGCGAGTGACCGACAGCCCGACCGAGCACGCCTGGACACCCACCTTCACGAGCACGAGGACTTCACAAGAGCACCAGCCACGAAGACAGCGTTCACCTCATCTCACCGTTTTCACCCACTGTTGAAGTATTTGTCAATAAATCCACCCTCCGGGGCTACTTTTCACCGAGCGACCTTGTTGTGTGATTTCTCACCCGTGACATCTGGTGGAGAATGCGTGCAACTGCATGAGAAATCACACACAAGTGTTTGCAGTTCACCGCAGTAATATATTTTTTTTCCTCTCTTTCTGTTCATCACCCCAGCACCGATCGGCGCTCTCTCTCTCTTCGGATGGAGATGGACGAACTACTGCACCGCCTCACCGAAGTTAGCATCCGTCAGCAGCAGATAATGGAACATCTGGCCACTCGGCAGGGCAGAGCTGAAGAAGACATCGCTGCCCTTCATGCCCAGGCTGCCCAGCCGGTTCCACTACCTGATCTCCGAATGCGAGCGACCCGGCTTTTGCCCAAAATGACGGCTCACGACGATGTTGAGGCATTCCTACAAGTATTTGAAACCACTGCTAACCGTGAAGGATGGCCCATAGAAGACTGGGCTTCCGCGCTGGCACCCCTCCTCACTGGTGAAGCTCAACGAGCTTATTTTTCCCTTCCTCCCGCAATCACTGACGACTACAGAGAAGTGAAACGCGAGATCCTCGCCCGGCTGGGACTTTCCCCCATCTGTGCAGCGCAACAGTTTCACGAGTGGGATTTCAAAGTCCGGGTGCCAGCGCGAGCCCAGGCCGCTGATCTCGTCCGGTTGGCTCAACATTGGCTGCTGGACGGCGAACCCACCGCAGCTCAGGTAGTGGAACGAGTGGTCGTCGATCGCCTCCTCCGCGCCCTGCCCCGGTCCCATCGTCAGGCGGTGGGTATGAGGAACCCGGCTACCATCCTTGCTTTGGTGGAGGCGATCGAGCTGGCGGATGCTGTCCACCAACGGGAGGCTGGAGAGAGAGCGCCGCCGTTTTCCCGGAGGGTGGTCCAGGAGCGACGCACGCCGGAGGGCACCTCGCGCGCAGTTGGCAGACCGACAGTTCCGTCTCCGATGGACGAGCCAATGCCGACCGCTGAACCCACGACACCACCGCGGACCTGGCTGGCGGGCTGCATCGTCCATCAGCGCGTTCCACCTGCGGCTCCAGAGGCGGACGTCAAGTTGAATGGCAAGCCTGTCCGGGCGCTTCTGGATTCGGGCAGCGCGGTCACCCTTGTCCAGGCTCATCTGTGCCCTCCTCACCCTGGCCAGAAAAGTTACCTACCGATCACGTGTGTGCATGGAGACACCCAACAAGTTCCAGCTCGCCGCGTGAACATCGCTACAGCCCATGGCGCCTGGCCCGTTGAAGCTGGATTAGTGAAAAACTTACCAGTCCCACTACTGCTTGGAAGAGATTGGCCGGGGTTTGACCGCCTGCTCGCTGCCGCCGCTCAGCCCGCCAGCCCGGAACGGAACTGTCGCCGCCGTCGCCGGCCACAGGGACCCCGCCGTCGGCCGGCGCTGCTAGCTTCGGACAGCGGGAGAGATGGTGAGTCCCCCTCGTTAAATACTAACCTTTTCTATGATGTGTTCCAACAGGCCAGCGAGGGGGGCTCTTTTGCCAAAGACCAACGGGAGGACGATCGTCTGAAGCACTGTTGGAGTCAAGTTAGAGCCATCGATGGCGAAGACGTCCTCCCACGGCCCCATCCTCTCCCGCATTTTGTAGTCCGAAGCGGTCTGCTGTACTGCGTCGCCCAGCGAAGGGGGGAGGAGAAGGAACTTCTAGTCGTCCCTCGGACGAAGACAGAAACCATCCTCGAGTTAGCCCACTCACATCCGATGGCAGGCCACCTAGGAGCGGCTAACACCATCCAGCGGGTCCGGGATCGTTTCCACTGGCCAGGCCTGGAGGCCGACGTGAAAGGTTTCTGCAAAGCCTGCCCGACCTGCCAGTGCACGGCTCCCAGGACTCCTCCCCCCAGCCCGCTGATTCCCTTACCCATCATTGAGGTGCCCTTCGAGCGGATCGGAATGGATCTGGTGGGGCCGTTGCCTAAGTCTGCCCGAGGACACGAACACATCCTCGTCATCGTGGATTACGCCACCCGGTATCCAGAAGCAGTCCCCCTGCGGAAAGCCACAGCGAAAGCCATCGCCCGGGAGCTGTTTCTGTTGGCCAGCCGGGTCGGCATCCCGACTGAAATCCTGTCTGACCAGGGAACACCGTTCATGTCCCGGCTAATGGCTGACTTCTGCAGGCTGCTGGGGGTGAAACAGTTGAGGACAACTGTCTATCACCCGCAGACCGACGGACTCGTGGAACGTTTTAACCAAACCCTGAAACAGATGCTCCGAAGAGTAGCAGCGGAGGACAAGCGGGACTGGGACCTGATGATTCCTTACGTCCTCTTCGGCATCCGCGAGGTTCCTCAAGCCTCAACTGGTTTCACCCCCTTCGAGCTCCTGTTCGGCCGCCAGCCTCGGGGCCTGCTGGATGTCGCTCGGGAGGCCTGGGAGCAGCAGCCTGCCCCCCACCGCACGATCATCGAGCACGTAAAACAGATGAGGGAAAAGATAGACCGCGTCATGCCATTAGTCCGGGAGCACCTCAGCAAAGCACAGCAGGCCCAACAACGCCACTATAATCGGGCAGCCCAACCACGGGAATTCCAGCCGGGAGACAGGGTCATGGTCTTGGTCCCTACCTCCGCTTGTAAGTTCCTGGCATCGTGGCAAGGGCCGTACACCGTTCTGGAGAAGGTTGGACCAGTGACATACCGCGTACGCCAACCTGGAAGAAGACAAGCAGAACAGTTATATCACATCAACTTACTGAAGAAGTGGCAAGGGACCCGAGACCAGCTCGCCGCCCTCAGTCTCACCGATCCCGTGGTTGTCGACATGGATCCCCACCTGTCGGCTGCCCAGAAGACCGAGCTGCAGCACCTGGTCAGACAGTTTTCGGATGTGTTCTCCTCTAAGCCCGGGCAGACTAACGTCATCCACCACGACATCAGGACACCCCCTGGAGTAATCGTCAGCCAACAGCCCTACCGAGTCCCAGAAGCTCGTCAGCAGGCTATTGAGGAAGAAATACAGGAAATGCTGAAGTTGGGGGTAATCGAACCATCTCGCAGCCCATATGGTCCAGCCCCATCGTGATGGTACCCAAGCCGGATGGCACCCTCCGCTTCTGCAATGACTTCCGCCGGCTAAACGAAGTCTCCGAATTCGACGGCTATCCCATGCCTCGGGTCGACGAGCTGCTAGACCGCCTGGGAAGGGCCCGGTACATCACAACCCTAGACCTCACCAAGGGATACTGGCAGGTACCACTTACCTCTTCTGCTAAACCAAAGACTGCTTTTTCTACCCCTAGTGGCCATTGGCAGTACCGGACCCTTCCCTTTGGCCTTCATGGGGCACCAGCAACCTTCCAGCGCATGATGGACATCATCCTGAGGCCCCACCAAGCGTATGCAGCCGCGTATTTGGATGACGTCGTGGTGCATTCCGAGGCATGGGATGAACATCTGGAACGTCTGCGGAGGGTGCTCTCGGAGCTCCGGCGGGCTGGACTAACCGCCAACCCCCGCAAATGCCACCTAGCACTATCCGAGGCGAAGTACCTGGGATTCCAGGTCGGCCGAGGCCTCATCCGCCCCCAAGAGAAAAAAGTGGAGGCCATACGCACCGCTCCAAAACCACAAACAAAGTCCCAGGTACGAGCCTTTTTGGGGTTGGCGGGGTACTATCGCTGTTTTATCCCCAACTTCTCCTCTTTAGCCGCCCCCCTGACAGACCTGACCAGGAAGGGGCAGCCCGAGAAGATCTGTTGGACGACAGCCGCAGAAGAAGCCTTCGCCCAACTCAAGACGGCACTTACAGCGTCTCCGGTACTCCGCGCCCCCGACTTCGGCTGCCCCTTCCTGCTGCAAACGGATGCTTCCGACACCGGACTGGGAGCCGTCCTGTCACAAGTCCAGGAAGGTGAGGAACATCCCATTCTCTACATCAGCAGAAAGTTGTCCCAGGCAGAGAAGAACTACGCCGCCGTCGAGAAGGAGGCCCTGGCCGTCAAGTGGGCAGTCCTGGAGCTGCGTTATTACCTCCTCGGCCGTAAGTTCACCCTGCTGACCGACCATGCCCCTCTCCAGTGGATGGCCCGGGCTAAAGATACCAATGCCAGGGTGACCCGCTGGTTCCTCGCGCTCCAGGACTTCCACTTCGAAGTGCGACATCGGGCCGGGGCCGCCAACGCCAACGCCAACGCCGATGGGCTCTCACGGATGTGGACAGCTTTTTCAGGTCTGTCACGGGTCATTCCCCACCTACCCCTTATTTCACCCCTACTATCTCCTCTCGTTCCCAGGGCCAGAACGACGCTTAGGGGGGGGGAATGTGACGAGTCTCTCTGGGCAGATCAGCGTCGCCCTGGCAACCAACGCACAACACCTGCACGTCCTCATCACGGGCTGATCGGTCACAGCTGCAGCCCGTCATTAAGCGGCTGTAAAAGCCGCCACTTCTCTCGCTTCGACAGACAACCCGTCTCATGCTGAACGTGCTGATACTAATCCTTTGTTTCTCGTCTAAACAGAAGGCAGCGAGTGACCGACAGCCCGACCAAACACGCCTGGACACCCACCTTCACGAGCACGAGGACTTCACAAGAGCACCAGCCACGAAGACAGCGTTCACCTCATCTCACCGTTTTCACCCACTGTTGAAGTATTTGTCAATAAATCCACCCTCCGGGCTACTTTTCACCGAGCGACCTTGTTGTGTGATTTCTCACCCGTGACAATATATATATATATATATATATATATATAAGGATAGATGTAAACAAAATCTTAAAAGGTCATTATAAGCCTTCTCTTTAACCCTCTGGGGTCTGAGGGGTTTTTGGGGTCCTTGAGATGTTCTGACATGCCCTGACATTTGTGCTTTTTTCAGTTGCTTATAAACATATTAATGGCAAAGGTGTAAATTCACTCTATTTAGCACAAACAGGGCTACCATAATATGTGAACAACTTGCATGTACATGTTTGTATTTTTGATAGAATAATGTTTATGCATGGTTTTTTCAAAAACAAAAAACTAAAGTTTCTGAAATAAGACCATAAAACACATTCTAAATATATGTAAATAAGACTTTTGACTAATGGATGACGTTGCCTAGAATTTTTTCTTCAAAATTATGTGAAAATCATCCTGCCTAATCATTCACATAACACAATACATTGATTTAAATCTTGTAAAGCACTTTTTGTTTGGAAAGGCCATATGCGGGTGGGCGTGATTCACACCTGCGGAGTCAATGGGGCCCGCATAATGAGGCTGCATATGTAATGAGCCTTTCATTCAGGTGTGTGACTGAGCCACAAGAATGCAAGGACAATATATAACTGGTTTGTTGTTTTTTCCACAAATTTTGCTTGCAAATTGTACAATATCCAAGGTAAACATTTCTAGTAATTGTGCAGTTAATTGTTCTCATACTGTATTTTCAGATTTGGAATATATTCTCTTCCCAAATGTGTCACTAATAAAGTATAATAAAATTATTTAATTGTTATGATTATGTAAAGCACATTGGGCTACCGTTATGAGTATGAAATGGGCTATATCAATAAACCTGAACCTGAACCTAAATCAACAGCAAACAGATCAATGGAGAGAACACAGAGCAGAACGAGGTCACAGGCAGAAGTCAGGGCAGGCAGCAAAAGGCAAAGTCCAATAACCAATCCGGTTCAAGGCAGGCAGAGAACAAACAGAAGTCGGGGTACACAGTCCTAGGTCAGTAATCAGATCAGCAAACACAGAGATAAACGCTTGGAATTGAAAGCCGGGGCAATGCAATACTTCGCAGAGAACTGAAGAATGAAAGAGGTTTATATGGGTGTGTGTGAATGAGCTGCAGGTGTATGAGTCACAGGTGAATGAGATGATGAGTGCTGATGAGTCCCGGCAGTGAGTATGGGAAATGTAGTTTGTGAGGAAGTGATCATAGTCTATTGTGGAGCGCCGTCAGACTTCGTATTTCCGCTCAATTTCAGTTCGCTTCTGTACTCAGTCTGAGATAGTGACCTATCTCTCAGTTTTCCTCCGGCCTGAAAACAGCCGGCCAATCAGCGAACAGAGGGCGGGCTGAGAGCCATGACGTAGACGCTGATTGTACCGTGGATGCGTAGATTTACTTCACATAATCTGCAAAAATCGTTCACAGCCATGTTCATGACCCATGTAGGAGGCCAATATTGGGAATTATAAGGATTGTTATGCAGTTTATGACTTTGACCACTAATATTTTACAACTCCAAAACGTATGAAGCCATCAGAAAGAGTAGAGCCAATCTGTGGAAGTTTTCACAAATCTGTCAGAAAAGAGTGTTTTCTCACCTGAATACTTGACAGTGTATCTGACTGAGATCTTGAGTTCATTTCCCTGAGTAAGCTGACATCTCCACTCTCTGTTGTCATCTTCATTCAGGAGTGTTGTAGTCAGAGTGATGATACAGGGATATTGATCTGATGAGAATAATATCTGATATCTGGAGTCTGTCTTCAGATCAACACCAGTCTGATTCACCCACAACAGCTTAAGTCTATCAAAACTGACCCAATAATTACAGGGGTACATATATGAATACAACTGACAGGAGAGAGTCACAGAGCGGCCTGGACTGATCTCAGTCTGTGAGGATGATGAAGATGAAGATGATGATGATGATGATGGAGACACTGAAACTGAACACAAGACACAAATCACAGACTCTTCAATCATCATCTGAGTTTAAAGGGAGAATCTGCCCTTTTTAAATTGACCACATAATCATAAACTTACCATGAAGAACATCCAGAAAAACATTAACATCAGGTCTTTGTCCTCTGTAATTCACATATTGTCTGCAGGTGTATAATCCATAATCTTCTCCTGTGACGTTCTTGATGTTCAGAGAGCAGTCAGACTCCAGACTCAGTCTCTCATGTCTCTCTGAGTCTTTATTCTTTATCCCTTCAGTAATCAGTTTAACTGCTGAATCACTGTAATGTTTCTTGTAGGTCCATGTAGTAGATTTGCAGTCAGAAAGAGCTTTATTACAGGGCAGAGAGACATTTTCACCAGAACTGATGAACACAGAACGCCCTCCTCTGGTCACTCCACTGGTTCCTGAAACACAGTATATCTCAGTGATCATTATGATATATATTAATAAATGAAACATAAAACACACCAGCATAAAAAGCAGAAGTTTTAAATCATAGTATTTTTCCTGACTTAAAGCAAACAACACACTCTCCAGAATAAACTATTAGTCTTTATCAGAGAGCTGTTCAAATCACTGACACACTCTTAATATGAAGATAATTCTTCATCATCAGATGTTTGAGTGACACTATGTCCAGTATCAGGAATAATACAGTATGATCTGTGTGTATCAATACACAACTCTGAGATCACAACGTGAATGTGTGCAAGAATAAACTGAGCATGTTCAAATGAACTCTTTCCAGACTAATTCCACTAAATGTCTTTAGAGAAAATACAGATTTCTTTACCTGTGAGAAGTGAAGAGAGAATGATCAGTCCCAGCAGACACAGATCACACTTATCAGCCATTTTCTGTTTCTGTCAGTCCTCCTCTTCATTATATATAGTTACAGCTCCTCCTTTAAACATCATCAGCTCCTCCTGTGGTTATTAACTTCCTCTCATCTGACCAACCAACCATCACTGGTGAAATAAACATAAAGCCTAATGTTGCAGTGCATGATGGGAACCACCAATCAAAGCTCATCCATGTCTCCCAAAATAATCATTATTGCTAATATAGCGTATAACTGTTGAGCTAGTGAACCTGAAGGTAGTGATGGTGAGATGAAGCTTCATGAAGCTTTAAAGCTTTCCAGCCTGATGTGTGTAAAAGTGGTTGATTTCTCCAGGTTTGGAATGCACACAGCGACACCTGCTGGTCAATGCTGATATCATGCAGAACAAATCCTCAATATTTGTTAGATGGGTTGTGATACATTAACATATACACGCATATACACATATATAAATAAATAAATAATTGAGTTCTTGGAAGTTTTGTTGTTTCATAATCTAATAATAAGGCGGAGTCCTAACCGCTAGACTACAGTGATGCTTTGAGATACAGCCGTCCTCAGTCTTATGTTGATTCTCAGTCACAAAGCCTCCAGAAACATATATATCTATTCAAACAATCAATCAGTAATATTCGGGCGCCAGACAGGTATGCTCCTGCCAAAGAAATATATTATATCATCCCGGATAGCTGAATAAAAGCCACCCGTCACACACTACAAAGAGAGAATAAAGGAAAACAAAACCACAGAAGAAATTGATACGCAATTTTCTTTGTCTTTTAATGATGTCTAGGTTTTAAATCACTAAGAAACACAGGTAACGTTTATAATAACTGCATGCTATTAATCATTAGCTGAGCATTAGTAAACAGTTAATTCATCATTTATAAAGCATTAATAGACATTAACCCTCTGGGGACTAAGCCCTTTTTGGTCCGTTTTCTCTATTTTTACATTTGGGCTTATAAACCATGTAATGGAGATGGAACACCATGTGTTTGGTATCTATGGATTCAGAAGACCCTAAGCTAACATAAGAATGCATGTAATGTGTTTATAAAGGAAGTATGAGTAAAAAATGTAAAATAAACTAGATAATTTCAAAAACGAAAATTTTATTTTAGTCATTTATAACTGAAAATCACACCTCACACAACAATAGTGAACAGTTTTTGAACAAAAAATATATTTTTCAAACCCTTTGCTTGACAGACATTTGTAATTGTTCAATCAAAAGTGTAAAGAACAATGAAATAATGAACTTTATATACAAACAGTCCCAGGCGTTTTTTCTCAGGCATGCCAGTGATTCGAATTTCTCCTCATCACTTTCCAGTAGCTGTTAATTGTTCCAGAGCTTGTTCTGAGGTAAATCTTTTACTGCTTGCCATCATAAAAGTGCTAAAACAATAAACTAATAATGCTATAATTGCTAATATGCTTACATTATATATATATATATATATATATATATATATATATATATATATATATATATATATAAATATTATAATCGTTCTGTCTCTCTCATATAAATCTGTGTGTGTAATACTCCGCTCCGTTCGCTCTCTGTCTCCTTCTCCACTCGACGCTGTTTGCGTCATATCACTTACTATAGTACCACCCTTGCAAGGCTACGGAGTCCGCTGATTAGCTAGAATACGTCATGGTAACCTTCCTCTGATTGGGTAAGGAAAATATTCCTCCCAGCGGCAATTTTTCCATTGGTCTTTGCGCGTGGAATATTCCTAACAACATCGATTTCATTGGCCTTATACGCAGTGGTATTGCGCAACAAGGAAGTGTGTATACCATATACCACTGTTTTCAGCGGAGTCTGAGGAAGACGGCAAAAAAGACCGCATCCCGCCCAATCCGTCCCCAGAGGGTTAATAAGCAGTTTATAAATAAAGCTATAAATGTTTTGTTCTTGATTTAAGAAGCATATCTATAGTGTTTAATAATTGTATTTTCATTAGGGCTGGGAATCGATTAAAAAAAATTAATTTGCTGTAATTAATTGCATTTCCCCCAAGCTTGTAATCATCAATATTTAAACTTAGAATCACCTAATTAAATTAAACAACACAGAAAAAAAAGGAACAGAAAATAGCCCTATATTAAAATAATATTAAACATCAATATCAACATATTATTCTTTTTCAATAATAAATCAACATAATCAATTTAACTAATTTTTTTACTAATTATTAAAATAAAATATAGTCCTACAAAGCTATTATTTCCAGAGCATGTGATCAGAGCAGGTAATTTTACCATTGTTGCCCAGCATGACTATACCAGCTCAGCAAACAGAAGTCTACTACTGAGAAATTTCACGTTATTTGAGCGGACTTGAGTGGACAGTGCGTGATCGGTACATGATTGGAGATGTTTGGGCTGTTAACGACAGAGCAGAATGCCCAGCGCAAACACAGAGCGGAACATTGAGCAGAGAGCGCAGCGCGCCGACACACACACACACACACACACTCAGACAGGGCCGGCCCTGACCAATTTGCTGCCCTAGGCAAGATTTTACCTGGTGCCCCATGCATCACAGCCCATTTCACCCCGTCATTGTGTTCATGATTATTTAGCATATATATATATATATATATATATATATATATATATATATATATATATATATATACACATTATAGCCTAAACACAAATAGCAAGAGCATTACATCTAGCATTCAAGTTAAGTCACCTTTATTTATATAGCGCTTTTTATAATACAGATTATTTCAAGGCAGCTTTACAGAGATAACAGGAAAATAACGCAAAAAGTTTGCTTCTCCTGTACAGCAGATCTAGAAGAAAATAGTGTCATAGTCCAGCTTAAGTAAGTTCAGTGACGGTTTAATTCGCCTTTGGCTAAGCCCCGCCCTAGAATGTAGATTGACCAATCACAGCGCAGCCAAGAAAGAGCTCCGACAGAGGTCCGACACTTTTTCACAGCGCTCCATTGACTTTAACACAGGCGTCTCGTATTTTTGGTCTCGGCAGGCTATTACCGTCATAGTTGTATCAAAAATATGGTTAAACGTTGTGCCTGGGGCATTTGTAACACTGACACGCGTTTCCCAGAGAGGTTGGAGGGGGGTGTCCGTTTTTTTCCCTTCCCAAAACCGAAGTCAAATCCTGACAAGTGTCGTCTTTGGATTAAACTGTGTGGACGTCCTCACAGTCAGCTAAACCCCTCAAGGATCAACAAGCACCCTTTTGTGTGCTCTAAGGTAAATTTTGCTTTTAACCTTACTGTGAAGTTATACTAGTTAGACAGTTTTATGCTGTTTTTAGGTTATGATTTCGGTTCTCTACCCTAATTAATGAAGAATCAAGGTGCTAGCAAGCAAGCTTAGCGATAGTTATCACGTAAGTCAGGATTGTGTGTTTTGATTAGCAGCTGGATGTTAGCTAACTTTGTTATTCAAGATACAAACACCTAACGTTAATGTTACAGACGCTGTTGTGGTAGTTTTGAAGGTGACTAACGTTACCGCCACCGTGTTGCCACAGTCCAACAATATTTTATATTAACGTTACTATTTCATAGGGGTGTAACGATTCCCTCATGTCACGATTCGATACATATCACAATACTGAACTCACGATACGATATTATTGCGATACTCCAAGGCATATGGTAAAAGGTTAACAAAAAATGTACTGTTTATTAAATTTAATTAATAAGTAAATTAATAAGTTTATTAAACTGATAAATTTGATATTACATTGTGTGTATAAATAAAATATTTTTGGACTTGGTGCTGAAACCCAAAGCACAGGACAATAGAGACACCAGAATAAACACTGTTTATTAGTAAAATAATGTAGGCCACTTTTTTACACAGATATTCCCCTATTGCATTATTACACATTATATTCAACATTATCTATAATATTTGAATGTAGTACTGACACTAAAACTCTGAAAACTTAAACTTTTTCCTCACATACTAGTAATTTTTATTTTGAGTGAACTATTCAGGATACATGTTGCATTTTTGTATTGCGCTATATTGTGACACGATATATTGTTACACCCCTACTATTTCAGCATTTTGTCAATGGGGAACCAAGTCCCGAATTCCCAAATCCAGTCCCTGCTATTCATGGTGAAGGAAGTGCAGTCAAAGGTCGAAGACTGCCGACTAAAAGGTAAGAGTTATAATAAAATAATTAAATTGCAGAAAGAATATTACAGCCACAACACAGTATCAGAATAATTTCAAACACTTTAATCGATTTCACATATGTATTTACAGAGGCATTTCCACAGTATCAGGCTCATCAGTGCAGGATACCACATCAGAGGAGTTGTCCATGGTCACTGAAACAGGTAGGTTACAGTTCATGTTGTGGACTCTCACTGCACATTGTAGGGAGAAAGTACTCAAAAAAGTACCAGTCAAGTTTATCTTTTATTTTCCTCCACATCTCAGGATCAAACCAAATTCGCTCCAGGTGATAGTCACTTTCACATAACACAAAAAGGTCACACCATGGCATCCCAGTTATCCCCATTTGTCCCATGATTTGGAAGTAATATTCGTGTGTACGATTGAGCCTGTAGGTGTCATCACTAACCTGTTTAAGGTACTGGCAATCGGTGTAACTGATTTTCATTGGACATTTAATTTCTAGAAGTCCATAGATCTCATTCTCACCACTCTTAACCCTTCTGTCAGGGGATGTACCCAAATAGGGGACGTTAGGGTTGATGACAAACCCACACACTTGAACTTCATTACCAGTGATGACAGCATACTGGGCTGCAGCGGCTGGCTCAAGCTCCAGGCCTCTCTTCATGGCTTTTGTCATAATGTTCTTCTTCTTCCTCTGCATGATGGTGGCAAGTTGTTCAAAGTCGGCTCTTCTAGAGAATATTCTCTTGAAGGAGGATGAGGTTAGGCGAATAGAGCGGACATGATGCCAGATATTGTTGCTACTCTGCTGTCTGGTTTTTTTCTCAAGTGCCTCTGCCTCAGGTTTTGAGACTACCATGGTACTGAACCTTTCCATCTGCACTTCATTAAGGACAGTACAGAAAGAGCCTGGCTGTGGTGGCAAAGGGAATGCTGGGAAGTCAGTGGAGTTTGATTGGGAGGATGCTTGTGAAGTGTTGTCCAATAGTGGGAGCTGTATGCAATGAAGGGGGGAGGGGGGTGGGGGGGGAGAGAGAGAAATACATTTATTATTTGCATTGTTTCCTGTTTTTATTTATTTATTTATTTTTAACTAGGCCTCATTTAAATAATTTCATTGTTATGTTTTTACACAGAAAACCAGATTCACACAGCAGACCAGATTCACACAGAGGATCCACACCAGGATCGCACAGAGGACCAAGAGGAAGAGGAAGTAAATCGATTAAAGAGGCAACTTGCCGATAAAGAAAAAGAAAATGCCTTGCTGAGGGAAGAGATTAAAACTTATCAAGCATCTCACCCACACCACACCCACTCAAGCTCATTACCAACTCACACCAGAGACTATATCTAACTGCAGTGTGCCTGAGTACTTTAATGCTGCGTTCACACCAAACGCGAATTTGCGTCTGGCGCGAGTGATTTCAATGTTAAGTCAATGGTAAGACGCGTTTACGCGCGTCTGGAGATCTTGCGGCGCGAATGAGGCGTTTAGCGCGGCGTGGTAGACGCGAATTCGCCTCATTCGCGCGAATGACGCGAATTGAGCGTTTGGCGCGTTACGCGCGAATTGTGCTTTTTGTGCATTCACGCGTTTGACGCGAATTCGCGTCTGCCGCCCGAGTTGAAAAATCTGAACTTCTGCGTCAATCCGCGCCGCGTTAACCAATCAGGAGCCTGCTTGATGCTGTGGCGGCAGGCCCGCTCGGAGTCACTCATTCAAAATGGAGGAGAGATTAATTTTGGCAGTGAGCAGTCGGCCTGAGTTGTACGACAGTACTTCTTATTTCTATAGAGACAGGAATAAAAAGGACCTCGCTTGGAAGAGTGTCGGTAAGGAGATTGGGCAACCTGGTAAGTTGTAAATAAGTTACACATTTCACTTTTGAGTCACGTACAGACCTGCGTTTTTTTACAACTATTTTCCCCCTAATATACAGCTACTTTTTGCTAACAAGATAATGTGTTTATTATTATTAGAGGACATGTGCAGGAAAAAATGGAAGAGCCTCAGGGACACATACCTGAAGGAGAAGAGGAAGGAGATGGATAATAAGAGGAGTGGGTCAGCAGCAGGGTCGGTGAAGAAGTGGAAGTACTCACAGATCCTGGGATTCCTCGACCCCTTCGTCACCCCAAGGGAGACCACCAGTAACATGGGGGGGGTCGAGGCCCAGGTCATGGAGTACAACCACCCCAGGGACCAGGGAGAGGGAGAGGCGGAGGCAGGGGATACGGAAATAGGTGAGTTTTCCAATTAAGCCAATTTACAAGGCATATGCTGTCATTGTTTACAGATGAATAGTATAATGTAATTTCTCTATGACTAGTAACATTTAATATTGTCTTGACAGAGCCTACTGATAATGAAGAGGCTGATCCAAGATCCCCTGCCGCTTCTCCTGTCTCCCCAGTCCCTGGTGCTTCGCCCCCTGCTGCTGCACCCACAGGTGTGTGAACATGTTACGTGCAGAAAACATCAGTACAGTATCCACTCATAGCTTTAACATTCACTAATAATCATTGTATTTGTAAATGCAGACTAAATTCTATTGCAATGTATGCCACCAATCATCTGCATACATACTTTTAAATTACTGTTCATTTGCATGTTTATGTTCCTGATGTTTATATGTCTTTATGTAAAATATGTTAAAGCAAGTTCAAAATAATTTCACACTTGTATTTAAGCACTGGCTATGTCACTCACACAGGCACAGATGTAATTCTCCCAATATCTAGACAATTTTGTTATTTCAATTATCATCTTTCTGTCTTCTCATTGCACTGTGTGTTGTATTTTTGATTTCACAGGCCAACAGAGGAGAGGCACCCGGCGGCCCCGTGACGGTACGTCGGAGGTGGAGCAGACGCTGCTCGAGCTCCTGAGGTGTCCTCCAGCTCCAGCTCCACCTCCACCACCGCCACCGCCGCTGTCTGCGGATGAACACTTCCTCCTCAGCCTTCTGCCTTTTCTGCAGAGCATGCCGCCTCAAACAAAAGAAATTGTCAAATTTAAAATGTATAAATTGGCAATGGAAAACAGCACCGTTGTGCTAAATTTGGAACAATTAGACCCCCACAGCCCATAGTAGGCTTTAAAAAATTTTTTAAATGAGGCAGCAGGCTCTGCAGGAAACGCAGAATGCCCTCCTTCCTCTTCTCCTTTGTTCCCTGAGGCTTTTCCACTCTTGCATCTTCCAAGCGAGGTACTTTTTATTTCTGTCTCTGTATGTAAATAGTTTGTACAATATTGTATTTTTTAAAGTTTATTTTGTTATTTTAAATTTATAATCAAATTATTTTATGTTTGGCCTGAATAAATTATTTTGAAATATGACTAAATGCCTAGTGTGGTTCTAATGCACAACAAAGCAAGTGTTTTATCACATATATGACACATATTCATTTTGTATTGAATGCTATTTATTCCATATCTAAATCTTAATTATATGAAATAGTATTATAGTGTAGTGTGTCTACTACACTATAGTAACAGAACAATAATAACTATAATAGTGTGTATACTTTAGTGTGTCTGAACAGTGTTGTGTGAGGAAAACAAAGAAATCACAGGACAGGTTAAATACTTTTGGAGGTTGGCTCCATTTATCATCAAAACAAAAATAAATAACAGATTTTACAGTAATAACCTGAACAAAGGAGGAATGACATTGTTAACTATGAATGTGACACTGAACACTTGCAGTCATACATTTCTGAATTAGATGAACAACAAATATGGGATTGTTTATCATGTTATATTAATAATAGGCCTACTAAAAATGTATGTTTTTATCACTTTACCTTATAAACTAACGTGGAAAACCTACCATTTGAAAAAGTTAATGACTCAGGGTCTAAAATTATTAAATGTGCATGTTGTGGTGGACCTGACAGCCTGGAACTGGGCCAGCAGGAGTAGAGCAGACAGATAGACCAGACATGACCTGCAAACAGAGAGGAGGCAGAACAAAACAACATACAAACCAACAATCAACATATTGCATTTAATAATAAAAAAAATTTTTTAATATATA